>NC_057803.1:357614756-357661433 GCF_018294505.1 Triticum aestivum
CTTATCAAATATAACATATGTTCCTAAATTAGTATAATAATTATAGGCCGTTGCCACAATTAGTTTAGCGTTTAAATAAACTAGTTTAGCATTTTTATAATCTAAATAGCAATGAAATTATTGTTTTGACCACTGTTTTAATTACTTTAGGGTATTTACACACTTTGCAATAATGTTGGTTCACCACCATAAGTATTTATGGAATATTTGCCACATGGTGAACATTTTAGTTTTGACATTTGAAAATTTTAAACTTTGACTTTATTTTATATCTGAATTTGAATCAGTTTTTTAACCTAAGCGAGATTAGCAATAGTAATCGCGGTGATGTGGCATCATTAGTTGAGGGTTACTGTAGTTTAATTATCCGGGCGTCACAATATGAACAAACATAAATCGTTACATTATCTTCCTTGTCCAACGTCAATAGTTTAACATAAGATATTTAATGGGGGCTCACAATCATAAAATATGTCCAAGATAGTATATTTGCATGTGAATCTTCTCTTCCCTTATTAATTCTTTCTTGAATTGCATCATTGACCAATGTTATGTTTGTCAACCTTCAATAAATTTTACCACTTATACTTTTCCTTATGTGATGTCATTACTTACCATAAGATTAGCACATGACATTTTTCATTATTTCCTTTATCTTGATTGAAATAGAAAACTAAAGAAGCAAAAACTCAAACAAGACTTCATTATATAACTATCACATGATTACATAGATATGGATAGATCACGAAACTAGCACTCAAAAATAGATCATACTAAACTTTTATTCAACTAAATTACGAATAGCCAAGGGTCGACCTAAGATAGGTAAAGGTAATAAAAGTGATGGTGATACGATACTGGGGCATCTCCCCCAAGCTTGGCACAGGCCAAGGAGAGTGCCCATACCCGTGTACTCATGTCTCCTTCTTTGGTGATGAAGATGAAGGTGGATGTGTAAATGATGTAGTATTTTTCTCCAGCTTGTGTCTGAGGCTAAAATTTTCTTCCTTGCGATCCTCATTCCCTAGCTCACGCTTTAATACCCTTTTGCATAATTCCGCCTTACTCTCCTGCAGAAAACGAGGATAAATTGGATCTTAGATTTGTTTGGTTTGTTCGGGACGCTTGACTTCTTGAATTCCACGTGCATATCTCCAGGTTGAGGTAGTGGATCTTCATCTTCATCAGACCTATCCTCTCTTATATTCTCCATGTCAACTTCTTCCTCCTCATCTGTGGTCCAACCATAATGATCCTCCTCCCCATAGACCTTAGGGTTTGCAATAAAAACAGCGACATAGCTTTCTCCCTCTGAATCTTGAGACGACATATTTTCATATCTGCCAGAGAAACATCATGAAACAAGAACAGAGGATTTCTCCCCGATGTTGTGGTCAAATCGCCCGGGGGTATATATAAAGTTTTTTATCTTGGGAAACAAGTATATGGATGGAAAACGGAGTCGGGAAGGTTCCCGAGGGGCCCACTACCCACTAGGGCGTGTGATACGTCTCCGACGTATCTATAATTTATGAAATATTCATGCCATATTTACAACAATTTTATATGGTTTTGGTATGATTTGGATGGAACTAACCCGGACTGATGTTGTTTTCAGCAGAACTACCATGGTGTTGTGTCGGTGCAAAAAACCCTGGGTCCGTTGCCCAGACTATGCATAGGCGCAAGAACAAGATTTCAGCACCAAGATCATATCAGAGCAAGGGAACTCAGTTCTTGGAAGGATCAAAGTGCAGATCAAGGAGACCAAGACTAGCCAAAGAGGCAAGATACAACTATGAGAAGAACCTCCCTTGTCGGCCATCCGAGCCTGGGGAGGATGGGATTACCGCCGGAAGCGAGCCCCCATATCATCCCGGCAGGCCTGCCAGGGCTTACGAAGGCAAATTGCTCCACCGCTCCACCTCATGAGCGACACAAGTCATGGATCAGTGTGTTGTCAAGCCGCAAAGTGACTAAGTGGTTGTTGTTTGCCACATGGCAGCCACTTCCTATGGAAATACCTCCAAGCGACACCCGTCCTGAGACGTGTCAAGCAAGCATGCGTGAAGCTGGCAAAACAATCCGACAGGGCCTGCCGGGCGAGCCATGATGTGACATCGAGTGGCGCATTTAATGCGCTCTGTCAGCCCGCAGAGTTAGGTATGATGGCATTGTTTCCTATCTAATCAGTATGTAAAGACTGATTTGCCACTGTTCTGACCCCTTTATCTATAAAAGGAGGCCCATGGCAACCATGGAATGGATTCGGACCCCATCACACTCATACGCGTGTAGCACCCCTCGCTCGAGGCAACCTTGCCGAGAAAGAGCGCCGTGCTTCTCCACCATTTTCCACCATCAATCCACCAAAGCAGGATTAGGGTTTTACGCCTCGCGGCAGCTCGAACGTGGGTAAAACTGCCCGCGTGATCTTTGACATGCTGCATTACACTTCTCCGCACTTTGTGCAACGTGCCCATCTCCCCACCGAACCAAAATGGGCTCTTGGTCAAATAGGTGGCCACGGTTTCCCACGACATCTTTGGCGCGACAGGTAGGGGGATTACTTGGCGAACCCGAGAGTGTGAGTAGCGCCTCATCTTCACCGCCTTTTTTATCATCAATGGCTCCATCACCTATGGCGCCCAAGAAGAAGTCTGGTGCCGCAGCTCGGCCATCCACTTCGAAGGCACTGCTGCCCGCGGCCGCCGACGCCGCTGGGAATGTGAAGGCGCATGAGGACATGGGTGCTGCGGGGGACATGGTTGGCACATGCGGTGTTGTCACCACCTTCCCTGCGGCCGAAGCAGGAGCGGGAGGTACTGGAGAAGGACGGCATCGACAACATCCCGGCGACCACTCTCTGCGAGGTACGGGAAGAGAGATTATTCCTTCTATCCCTCCTGGCCTGGCTGAGGGGCATAGTAGTGGCGGTGACGTTCGTTCCGAGGCGAATCGCAACCCTACGGCCGCCCCCGCCATGGGTGCGGTTGCAGGACATGCACCGCCCCGAAGCAAACTGGCCCAGCCAATTCTCTGAATGTTGTCGTTGGCCCGCGCGCGCCATCACTTCGTCACCATGCCATTCCAGTGACTGGTTCCCAACAATGGGAGCCCATCGCAGCCACCACCGTCACCATCAGGAGCCGGGCGATGCTGCAGTCTACATCATCATCGACGATGCCAAACACCACTTCAGAGGCTATGGCACGGGCCCAGCTATTGTTGAGGTTTCCATCGGCAACTGATCATATGGACGAGTGGAGAGCCACCATTCACAGTCGGATTGGTTTTGTCGAAGCTGGGGGCTCACAGCAAGCTGGCCCACCACGGCCTCTCCAAACGACGACGGTGGCTCGTACTACTAGCCATGCGGAAGGGGCCACCCTCACGGTGCAGCCCCTCCATGGCAATCAGTGCGGGAGCCACGAAATCAAGAACCCAATGATGTCTCGATGGCCTCTTCCGACCCTCGAGCACATCAATGCCAACGTCGGGCCCTAGAGGAAAGGCGGAGGGAAGGCGCGCGCGTCGCCATCACACGGTGCTACGACAACCACCGCCGGACCAATGGGTGTGGAGGCCCCGACGTCGACGAGCCCGCGCTCGAAGATGGCCGGTTCCTTTCGAGGTTGGGTGCCCTCCCTTCAGTCGTGAGCTGTGGCAAGCCCGTTGGCCATCTGCTCACACGTTCAAGCCAGAGATACCCGAGAAGTATGATGGGAGACTGAACCCGGCAGAGTTCTTGGGCATCTACACCATCGTTGTTCAAGATGTCGGGGGAAGAGATGAGAAGGTGTTTTCCAACTACATCCCTTTGGTTCTCAAGCCAAACGTGAGGTCTTGGTTGATGCACCTGCCGGAGAACTCCATTTCGACCTGGGCTGACTTGTGCCATGAGTTCAGTGGCGCCTTCACGGGCAGCCATCAAGAACTAGGGTGGCCTAGCGATTTGCGGCTTCTCCAACAAAAAGAATGAGAGACTCTATGATAGTACTTGAAAAGATTCAGCCGAGTCCATAGAAATATCCCAGATATCCATCTGGTAGCCGTGATAGCTGTCTTCCAATCCAATGTGCGCAACCGCATGATACATTCCAAGATCAACGTTCGATTGCCCAAGATTATGAAGGAGCATTACACCTTGGTGGACAAGTGTTCTTGGGTGGAGGAAGGGAGGAAACTTCCTGGAGAGGAAGATTGTGTCAACGTCGACTTAGAGGATGACGATGAGTCCATAAGTCAGACGAAGATGAACAAGAAGCGCAATAAGAAGTGAAAGGATAAAGTAGTGCTGACAGTTGAGGGATTGGGCACGCCTAGTACCGGCAAGAAGGCTAAGGTCGAAACCCTCGGCAAGGAAGTTGTCGCGTGCGCTGACTGTTGGGAGGCTGTGGCTGTTGAGAAGGCTGGGAAAGATGATGGACCATATTGCAAGATTCATCGGACCAAGGGCCACGATCTCCAGGAATGTCATCAAGTTGAGCAGCTCGTCAAGAAGAAGAGGGCTGAATATGAGAAGCATTATATGGAAAAAGGTCAGAATGGCACTGGCTGAAAGAGCCGAGGCGGTGAAGCAAATCGCCCCGGCAAGGCTCTTCAAAACCATGGAAAACCCGCCAGGGGCCAAGAGAAGGAGGATTGCAATGAGGAAAGTGTTAGAGGGGATGACGAGGAGACCAGCGAGCAGGAGTTCCAGAAGGCCACTAACGCCATGTGCATTGACGGGGGTGCATCTCTGCACTCCTCTCACCGCCAACTTAAACGGTGGGCATGTGAGGTCAATGTCGTGAAGCTAGTGGTAGAGTCTCGGAATCCGCTCAAATGGTCAAGGACGCCCATCATCTTTGACGAAGAGGACCATCTTGACCGCACCACCATGGTAGGATGCTTGTCGTTGTTGGTTTCACCAACAATCCACAACCTCAAAGTCACAAAGATGTTCCTTGACGGCGGGGCCAGGTTGAGTCTGATTTCCCCAAAGGTTATCAGCAAGATTTGGATAGTAGAGGAAGAACTCAAGGTCACGGGCATGTTTCAAGGAATCAACCCCGGTAGGAGTCATCCTAAGGGAAAGATCGCGTTGCTAGTGACATTTGGAGGAGAGTTGAACTACCGGACTGAGAAGGTTGTGTTTGATGTGGTCGACCTCCCACTTCCATACAATGGAATCCTTGGACGGCAAGCTCTGGCAAAGTTCATGGTGGCATTTAATAATCCACAAGTATAGGGGATCAATTGTAGCCTCTTTCGATAAGTCAGAGTGTCGAACCCAACGAGGATCTAAAGGTAGAGCAAATATTCCCTCAAGTTCTATCGACCACCGATACAACTCTATGCACGCTTAACGTTCGCTTTACCTACAACAAGTATAAAACTAGAAGTATTTTGCAGGTGTTGTTGGATAGGTTTGCAAGATAATAAAGAGCATGTAAATAAAAGCAGGGGCTGTTTAGATGAAGACACAACTAAGTTAGTTTTAGTAGAGAGCTTGTTGTCACACAAGAAAGTTATTTGTCCCTAGGCAATCGATAACTAGACCGGTAATCACTATTGCAATTTTATTTGAGGGAGAGGTGTAAGCTAACATACTTTATCTTCTTGGATCATATGCACTTATGATTGGAACGATAGCAAGCATCCGCAACTACAAAAGATCATTAAGGTAAAACCCAACCATAGCATTATAAGGCATCAAGTCCTCTTTATTCCCATACGCAAACAACCTACTTACTCGGGTTTGTGCTTCTGTTACTCACGCCACCCACCATAAGCAAATCATGAACATATCGCAAACCCTATAGCAGGATCCCTCACGCTTGCATGACATGGAGAGCACCATAGGACAACACCAATAATAAAACATCCAACTCAAACCAATCACGATCATCAATTAACCCATAGGACAAAACGGATCTACTCAAACATCATAGGATAGCCAGACATCATTGGGAAATAATATATAGAATTGAGCACGATGTTTAAGTAGAGATTACATCGGGTAAAAGAGGGGTTACACTGCTACATAGAGGGGGGAAGAGCTAGTGATGACGGTGGTGAAGCTGTTGATGTATATCGTTGTCGCGATGATGGCCCCGGTGGCGTTCCGGCGCCACCGGGAGAGAGGGGGAGAGAGCATCCCTTCTTCTTCTTCCTTGACCTTCTCCCTAGATGGGAGAAGGGTTTACCCTTTGGTCCATGGCCTCCATGGCACGGGAGGGGCGAGAGCCCCTTCGAGATTGGATCTGTCTCTCTGTCTCTCTCTGTTTCTGCGTTCCTTGATTCTGCCCTTTCACCATTTCTTAAATTTCTGGAGATCGGTAACTCCGATTGGGCTGAATTTTGGACATGATTTTTATTCGAATATTAGCTTTCTTGCGGCGAAAGAAGAGCACCAACCTCCTTACAGGGTGGCTACGAGGACCCAGGGCGCTCCTGACCCACTAGGGTGCGCCCCCTGCCTCGTGGCCCCCTCGCGCATCGTCTCGCATTGATTCTTATTCCCAAAAATCACATATATTCCAAAAAAATCTTCATCAGTTTTTATCCCGTTTGGACTCCGTTTGATATGGATTTTCTGCGAAACAAAAAACATGCAACAAACAGGAACTGACATTGGGCACTGGATCCATATGTTAGACCCAAAAATAGTATAAAAAGTTGCCAAGAGTATATGAAAGTTGTATAATATTGGCATGGAACACTAAAAAATTATGGATACGACTGAGACGTATCAACATCCCAAAGCATAATTCTTGCTCATCCTCGAGTAGGTAAATGATAAAAAAGATAATTTTCATGTGGAATGCTACCTAGCATAATCTTGATCATGTAATCTAATCATGGCATGAATATTAAGACACGAGTGATTCAAAGCAATAGTCTATCATTTGACATTAAGACAATAATACTTCAAGCATACTAATAAATCAATCATGTATTTTCAAAATAGCATGGCCAAAGAAAGTTATCCCTACAAAATAATATGGTCTGGCTATGCTCCATCTTCACCACACAAAATATTCAAATCATGCGTAACCCCGACGACAAGCCAAGCAATTGTTTCATACTTTTGACGTTCTCAAACCTTTTCAATTTTCACGCAATACATGTGCGTGAGCCATGGATATAGCACTATAGGTGGGATAGAATATGATGATGGAGGTTGTGTGGAGAAGACAAAAAGGAGAAAGTCTCACATCGACGCGGCTAATCAATGAGCTATGGAGATGCCCATCAATTGATGTCAATGTGAGGAGTAGGGATTGCCATGCAACGGATGCACGATCAGCTATACGTGTATGAAAGCCCAGACTGGAAACTAAGTGGGTGTGCATCCAACTTGCTTTCTCATGAAGACCTTAGGCATTTGAGGAAGCCCATCATCGGAATATACAGGACAAGTTCTAAAATGAAAATTCCCACTAGTATATGAAAGTGATAGCTCAAGAGACTCTCTATATGAAGAACATGGTGCTACTCTGAAGCACAAGTGTGGTAAAAGGATAGTAACATTGTCCCTTCTCTCTTTTCTCTCATTTTTTATTACTTTTTCTCATTTTTTTTCTTTTTTCTTCTTTTTTTGTAGCTTTCTTTGGCCTCTCTCTCTCTCTCTCTCTCTCTCTCTCTCTCTCTTTTGGGGGCTTCTTTGGCCACTTTTATTTTGATAACCTGACATGGGACAATGTTCTAATAATGATGATCATCACACTATTATTTACTTACAACTCAATATTACAACTCGATACTAGAACAACGATATGACTCTATATGAATGCCTCCGGCGGTGTACCGGGATGTGCAGTGATCTAGCGTAGCAATGACATCAAAAAACTGACAAGCCATGAAGACATCATGCTAGCTATCTTACGATCATGCAAAGCAATATGACAATAAATGCTCAAGTCATGTATATGATGATGATGGAAGTTGCATGGCAATATATCTCGGAATGGCTATGGAAATTCCATGATAGGTAGGTATGGTGGCTGTTTTGAGGAAGATATAAGGAGGCTTATGTGTGACAGAGCGTATCATATCACGGGGTTTGGATGCACTGGCGAAGTTTGCACCAACTCTCGAGGTGAGAGAGGGCAATGCACGGTACCGAAGAGGCTAGCAATGATGGAAGGGTGAGAGTGCGTATAATCCATGGACTCAACATTAGTCATAAAGAACTCACATACTTATTGCAAAAATCTATTAGTCATCGAAACAAAGTACTATGCGCATGCTCCTAGGGGGGTAGATTGGTAGGAAAAGACTATCGCTTGTCGCCGACCGCTACTCATAAGGAAGACAATCAATAAATACCTCATGCTCCAACTTTGTTACATAACGGTTCACCATACATGCATGCTACGGGAATCGCTGTCAGGACCCCGATTCCAAGTCACATCGATCTAGCCGGTAACACCTCATATCACATTGCGTCCTCACGCATGGTATCCCCACGGGTGTCACCTTACCATGGCCCAGGACCGTTTGCGCCTTTTGGCTCACGTATATGATAGTGTTGCTAGCATACATATGACAGAGAACCTGGGTCGACATGGCTAGTCGTGAACCCAAAGTGGCACAGACCTATGGAGACAGGCATACATGAATCACATCGAGCATGTCGGTCATCAGCGAGTGAATCCGGGCTGTAGCACTAGGCTAACAGGACTCTGGGGAACCCGGGCTGTAGCAGGCTAGGCAGGACTCTGGAAGTCACCGCGTGACATTACCCTGAAGGGACAGACATAGGAACGAAGTGAAACACATGCCGGCCAGTCAAGCATCCTGAGCAGTAGTGCTGGGCTAGCAGGACTCCGATGAACCGGGCTGTAGCAGACTACTATGGCTTGAGGAGCACTAGACTACATTTCCCCATAAGAAAGGCTGCCAAGGATAAACAACTAGATTGTCGGATCCCACACATACCAAGCATTTCAATCATACACACAATATGCTCGATATGTGCAAATACAACATGGCATCACAACAAAACTCTACAACTCAAGTACTTTATTTAAAGGCTCCAGAGAGCCATACTGTAATGCCCTCAATGCGGCTATATCTCCTACGTGTCAAAGCACGACTTAGAGGCATAACCATATTGAAAGCAATGTCGCAAGTAAGGTAATCTTCACAACAACCCATGTAAATAGATAATAGGGGAAAAGGGTACATAGTTAGCTTACACTCGCCACGTCACACAAATACATGAATAACATTACAATCATCCAATACACTCATGGTCCGACTACGGTACCAAAATAAAAGATCAACCCCAACATGTGACACGGTCCCGATCGCCCCAACTGGGCACCACTACTGGTCATCAGGGAAAGACACATAGTAACGGCGAGTGTCTTCATCGAACTCCCACTTGAGCTCAAGCGCATCATCTGGAAAGGAATCATCGGTCCCTGCTTCTGGTATGGAAGTAATCTATGAGTCACGGGGACTCAGCAATCTCGCTCCCTCGCGATCAATACTATTTAAGCTTAATAGGTAAGTCAAGGTAATATGTGGAGCTGCAGCAAGCGACAAGCTTATGTGGTGGCTAACCTGTTCGCAAAAGAGAGCGAGAAGAGAAAGGCAAAGCATGAACGAAGAACTATGATCAAGAAGTGATCCTAGAACAACCTACATCAAGCATTACTCCAACACCGTGTTCACTTCCCGGACTCCGCCGAGAAGAGACCATCACGGTTAGACATGCGGTTGATTCAGTTTAATTAAGTTAAGTTACATGTTATCTACAACCAGACATTAACAAATTCCCATCTTCCCATAACTGCGGTCACGGCTTTCGAAAGTTCAAATCCCTGCAGGGGAGTCCCAACTTAGCCCATCACAAGCTCTCATGGTCAACGAAGGATATTCCTTCTCCCGAGACATTCCGATCAGACTCGGCATCCCGGTTCTACAAGACATCCTCGACATGGGTAAAACTAAACCAGCAACACCGCGCGAATGTGCCGACAAATCCTGATAGGAGCTGCACATATCTCGTTCTCAGGGCACACTGGATTGTCCAAGGTTCCGGTAGGCCAGCCCAGAGTTGCCCCTCGTGGCCACCGGCAGCTGACGGGTTGGACCAACACTCAGAGGAGCACTGGCCCGGGGGTTTAAATAAGATGACCCTTGAGTCTGCAGAACCCAAGGGAAAAAGAGGCTAGGTGGCGAATGGTAAAACCAAAGTTGGGCATTGCTGGAAGAGCCTTATTCAAGGGGAACTGTCAATGGGTTCCCATTATCACCCAACCGCGTAAGGAACGCAAAATCCGGGAACATAACACCGATATGACGGAAACTAGGGCGGCAAGAGTGGAACAAAACACTAGGAAAAAGGCCGAGCCTTCCACCCTTAACCAAGCATACAGGTGCATTAAGATAACAAGATAATATAGTGATATCCCAACAATAAACAATGTTCCAACAAGGAACGATCTCCAATCTTCACCTGCAACTAGCAACGCTATAAGAGGGGCTGAGCAAAGCGGTAACATAGCCAAACAACGGCTTGCTAGGACATGGTGGGTTAGAGGTTTGACATGGCAATTTGGGAGGCATGAAAAGCAAGTGGTAGGCATCGTAGCATTGGCATAGCAAAAGAGCGAGCATCTAGCAAGCAAAGATAGAAGTGATTTCGAGGGTATGATCATCTTGCCTGCAAAGTTGTCAGAGTTGACTTGATCCTTGTAAGCAAACTCAACGGGCTCCTCGTTAGCGAACTCGTCTCCCGGCTCTACCCAAACAAGACAAACAAGCAAAAGGAACACAATCAACCACGTGCAATGCTCGAACAACAAGATGCAAACATGGTATGCTATGCGGGATGCGATATGTGATTCATATGCAAGATTTGACATAGAATGATTGAACCTGGCCTCAACTTGGAAATCCAATAGTGCCACTAGAAAGGTGAGGTGATTTCGGTTGAAATAGATATAAATATCACCGGAAACGGATGCACGGTTTGGAAATGGCAAGCAAAACAAATATGGCACCGGTCTGCGATAATCAGCAAGTAGCCATCTAAAAGCATCAAGATAATTATGCTACAGCACTCAACCATGACAACAAAATACATAGCAGGGATCCACTCATGATTTTCACAAAAGATGAACACTGAGATATGGTCAATTCATCCATTAACAGGTTCAAACAAGCATGGCAAAAATGCAAATGATAACAGCTTTCAGACTTTGTGAAATTAACACAAGTCTGGAATTTAACATCAGATAGCACACTTTGGAGCATGAAAACTATATGCTACAGGAACTTAACATGGCAAAGAAAGGCATGAAATGAAGCTACTCAAAGCACTTAACAAAAGTCCCTTAGTGACCTTGAGCCAAAAGGGATCCGAAAATACAATTGCAAGCATGTGAACATGGCAAAAACATAATCAGATCTCAGACTTAGTGAAAAACTGGAGCATGCAAATCTGTTAACGAGTAGGCATGTTTACGAGCTCGATGCACTCACTACAGAGCATGGCATGACAAACTAAGCATACACCCATCAATAAAACATATCATAGAAGCTAGACATGGCAAGAACAACAACATAGCATGCACGGATCACTAGCAACATCCTCGGCAAAATCGCTAACAAGACAACAATCTGCCAGGAATCACGAAATAGCAAAAGTAGAGCTCGATTGACTCAAGCTAGGGTTCTCCATAAATGCAAACAAAGACATGGATGGATAGATAACCACAATTTTAACAAATCATCCTTACTGGTCATCCTCAAAAGAGGCATGGATCACTAGGAAACAACATGAACATATGGCATATTGACAAAATCAGATCAAGGACTTGGTGAAATTCTAAGTCCCTGAAATCAGCATTAACGAATGCACTACTTTGCAAGCTTGTTCTAGTCACCACACATGTCACAAAAATACATGGTAAGCACCTCTTTAATATGGCATGGCATATAACAAAACTCATGTAGAACTCAGGAGCATATCATGTACACAATAATCATGGCCAAAATGACAAATGGCTATTTGATGAAACAAATCTGACAATTTAACCACATAGCCCTCTTCCAAGAGCATTTCGGGCATCAAGATTAGCTCAAATGAAAATGATGCAATGAGATCAAATGATGTACTCTCTGAGGCGAACATTTTGATATGCTACACGCGCAAATCAGAGCTACAGATGCGGAGTTACGACATGATGAAAAACGCAAATAAATTAGGGTTTCGGGAGGAAAGTCAACCGATCCCAATCTGGATCTGGAGGCGTACTGTAGCGGCGCGATTCCTGAGGCGGCGGCACTCTCGCCGGACTTGACGGAGGCGACGGCAGCCGAAGTGCGCCGCGGGGAGGACGAAGAGGGGCCGGAGTGCGCCGGCGACGAGGGGGCGGCGAGCAGGCGGCGCTGTGCTGTCGCCGGAGCTCGGCCGGCGCGGCAATCTGCGTCGGGGCGGCGAGGAAGCGAGGTCCAGCGAGGGGCGGTGCTCGCCGGCGCGGTGGCGGAGTGGGCCGGCGCCGGAGCCAAAGGCAGCGGAGGAAGAGCACCCGGGCGGCGCGGGCGTGGAACGGCGGTGGCGGACGACGGGCTCGCGGGGGCCCGACATGGGCCTCCCGGGCCGGAGCGGCGGCAGCGGGTACGGTGCCACGTGTCGCGCGCCGATTGGCACTGGCACGGCGCTGGGATTCGTCCGGTGGCGGGTTGGACGTGTCCGGTGGTGGCGGGTAGAATTTTTAGGGTTTCAGGGAAGGAGACCCGAGATTTTCGTGGAGGGATCTATATATAGGCATAGAGGGAGCTAGGAAGCTCCAAATGGAGTGCGGTTTTCGGCCACGTGATCATGATTGAACGCTCTAGATGATGGAGAGGGTTTAGGTGGGTTTTGGGCCAAATTGGAAGGGTGTTGGGCTGCAACACACACAGGCCTTTTCGGTCCCTTGGTTAACCGTTGGAGTATCAAACGAAGTCCAAATGGCACGAAACTTGACAGGCGGTCTACCGGTAGTAAACCAAGGCCGCATGGCAAGTCTCGGTCCAATCCGGAAATGTTTAACCCCCACACACGAAAGGAGGTCGAAAGGGGCACCAGAGGAGATAGGAGCGCTGGAATGCAAAACGGACAACGGGGAAAATGCTCGGATGCATGAGACGAACACGTATGAAAATGCAATGCACATGATGGCATGATATGAGATGCATGACAAAGGCAACAACACACGGAGACAAAAACCCGAACTCGAGGAAATAAAATAACTTAGCACCAGAAACGGCAAGAGTTGGGATACATATAAGGTAAATTACATCTGGGGTGTTACAACACTCCACCACTAAGAAAGGATCTCGTCCCGAGATCTGGGACTGGAAAAACGTCGAGTACTCAGAACGGAGGTGGTCCTCGCGTTCCCAGGTGGCTTCACAGTCGGAATGGTGTGACCACTTGATTTTGAGGAATTTGATTGACTTATTGCGTGTCTTTCGTTCAGTCTCTTCAAGAATAGCAACTGGGTGCTCACGATAAGAAAGGTCTTCTTGGAGATCAATGTCTTCGAAGTTGATGGTGCGGTCAGGAGTCTTGAAGCACTTGCGGAGCTGAGAGACATGGAACACGTCGTGCACATTTGCAAAGTTGGGAGGAAGCTTGAGTTGATAGGCGAGATCGCCTCTCTTGCTGACGATCTTGAAAGGGACCACGTATCTAGGGGCAAGCTTCCCTTTGATACCGAAGCGGCGAGTACCTTTCATTGGAGAGACGCGGAGGTAAACATGGTATCCAACGTCGAAAGCCAAATCACGATGCTTACTATCATAGTAGCTCTTCTGGCGCGATTGCGCTGCTTTGAGGTTATCACGAATGACTTTGCATATCTCCTCTGCCTCTGTGATCAAGTCATTTCCAAGAAGTTGACGTTCACCGATCTCTGACTAGTCAAGAGGAGTACGGCTCTTCCTGTCATAGAGAATTTCGAATGGGGCCTTTCCCGAACTTACTTGAAAACTGTTGTTGTAGGAGAATTCAGCATATGGAAGAAAATCTTCCCACTTCATACCGAAGGAGATAACGCAAGCCCTGAGCATATCTTCAAGAATCTGATTGACACGCTCGACTTGACCGCTAGTTTGAGAATGGAAAGCTGTGCTGAAGTGGATGTTGGTACCCATGGCCTTCTGAAAAGAATCCCAAACCTTGGAGGTAAAAATGCTGCCACGGTCTGAAGAGATCAACTGTGGAATGTCGTGCAGAGAGACAATCCGAGAGGTATAAAGCTCCGCCAATTGAGCTGCAGTGATAGACTCTTTGATAGGCAGAAAATGAGCCACTTTAGTGAGTTTGTCGATGACAATGAATATAGCATCATTGCCACGCTTGGACTTTGGAAACCCAGTCACGAAGTCCATCTCAATGTGGTCAAACTTCCATTCTGGAATGGCAAGAGGTTGGAGGAGACCCGCTGGTCGTTGGTGTTCTTCCTTCACTCTTCTGCAGACATCACATTCATTCACGAACTAAGAAATCTCGCGCTTCATTCGAGTCCACCAATAAGCCTGCTTGAGGTCCTGATACATCTTCGTACTCCCAGGGTGGATAGAGAGGAGTGAATTGTGAGCCTCGTTCATAATAACTTTACGGAGGTCACCTTTAGGCACAATAATGCGATCCTTGAAGAAGAGAGTATCCTTGTGATCAAGGCGATAGCACTTGTACTTGGGTTGACTCTTGGCAATCCCAATCTTCACCTTCTTCCCCATAGCATCAAGAAGTTGAGCCTGATGAATCTGATCTTCCAAGGTAGGAGAGACTTGAAGGTTGGCGAGGAAACCTTGAGGAACAACTTGCAGATTGAGTTTGTGGAAAGCTTCACAAAGCTCGGGTTGGTAAGGCTTGATAATCAGACTGTTGCAGTAAGCCTTCCTGCTCAAAGCGTCAGCAATCACATTGGCCTTGCCTGGAGTATACTCGATACTCGGATTATACTCTTGAATCATTTCGACCCAATGAGTCTTCCTGAGGTTGAGATTAGGCTGAGTGAAGATGTACTTGAGACTCTTGTGGTCAGTGAAGATGTCCACTTTTCTTCCCAATAAGAGATGTCTCCAAGTCAAAAGAGCATGCACAACTACCGCCAACTCGAGGTCATGAGTGGGGTAGTTCTTCTTGTTGGGCTTCAACTGGTGAGAGGTATAAGCCACAACTTTCTTCTCTTGCATCCGGGGTGTTACACATATATAACATGTTCATACAGATAGGGTCACATGACCCGACACTCAAGCCATACAAACATACAAGCACATGCGGAAGCAAATAGTATGAGTACAGACACTAGAAAGACTACCGTAGGGCCCTCCATGGCCAGGATCACCACCGGGGTGGCAAGTCACTCATCGACGTCGAGGTCTACATAAAACCCATCAGAGGGGGCGGTGTTGTCATCTGAAAACAGTAATTAAGAAAACATGAGTACAAAGGTACTCAGCACGTCTTACATCAGAACCTACTATACATGCTCATTCTCAAGAAGGTGGTGGAGTTATTGCAGGAAGACAGCTTTGACTCTTGGCTAAGCCATCCTACGAGACACCACTAGTAAAATAGTTTTCGCACACGAGTCCAGTAATCACCAACACAATACTCCACCGGGGATCCTCCCTCGTCATCCTACGAGAGGGCCATCCTCGGTACTCACACTTATCTTGAGTCTTTTAGTAGTAACCATTAACTTGTCTATGAACTGATAGGCAACCAAGTAGTCCTTTACCGCGGACACGGCTATTCGAATAGATGATGTTAACACCCGGTCGCCTCCAGCCAGCCGCCTCTAGTCGCTGGTCTCCGTCGCTGTCAACGCGAATTCTGCCCCGCCGTTGCCACCGTAGCGAGTCTCCGCCGAACTAGGGTATGGACTCGATCTTTGTGCTATTCTCCAATCTGATTCCTAGCACATTGTGATCTTCATGATTCTTGCCACGATTGAAACACTCCTATCCAGTCAAAATGCTCATAGATTAGGTTTGATTCGAAAATTCTAGGTTTAGGGTTCCGCCGAAACCATCTCGGACCCACCGAGTTGAAAAACTCGGTCCCACCAATTTGGCTTATGCCATTGCACAAGTGAGACTCGGTCTGACCGAGAATTACTTATCGGTGTGACCGATTTTGGAACTCAGTGAAACCCTAGCAGTCTCGGTGCCACCGAACTGTGACTCGGTCCTACCGAGTTCACTAGTTTAGGTTCCAAAACTGCTTCGGTATCACCGAGTTTGAAAATCGGTAGATCCGAGATGATTTCAGTGGGAAACTAAAACTAAGTTTTCGGATCATTCTTTTGCAAAAATCTCTCCATTTTGTGATGCTCATCCTTTCTACCTCATCTATAATCTGTTCACAGGGTCAGCAGTCAGTTTGCAGCATGTCTGATCAAAGTGATAGCCAAAACATGTCAGAGCAGCAGGTGCACATGAGTGAGAGCACTAGTCCCTCAAGTTCTTCAGATGAGGGCAGCAGGAGCACCCCTAGCAACTTGCCAAAGGCTGCCACGAGACAGAGGAAGAAAAGGACTTCAGATTCCGAAGATGAGGACTATGTGGCAGAGGAAGAGGCCACTTCCAAGAGAGTTGAGCCAGCTCAAGGCACAAAGCCAGGGCTGAAGATCAAAAGGCCAGCAGGCAGGCAACCCATGTCAAAGGCAAGATCTTCAACTGAGAAGCCCACTCCCAAAGAGCCAATTGCTGCTGAGGGAAAGAAAAGAAAGGAAAGGGTCAAGAAGACCGTGGCCAGAGTACTAGGAAAGGCTTCCATCATGGAAGAGGAACAGGAAGAAGAGGTAGCTGCACCAGCACCCAAGGCACCCAAGCTGATGGGTGATGCCATAAGGTCAGGGCTACTGCATCTAAGCCCAAAGCTGCCTCCAAGCCAAAACCAAAGAGGAATACAAGGAGCATTCCTGCATCTGAGAAGAACAAGGCCCCAGTGCCTGAGACTGTTGCTGAATAAGAGGATGAGGAGCAAGTTCTGAGAAAGCTCAAGCCCAAGATCCCAGACCACAACGATGCTCATCCTGTGGCTGAGGACATGAAGCTCAGGAGAGATTCAGGGCTGAGGAAGTGGAGAGAAGCAGACCCGTATGCTTCAAGGAGAAGGACTACCATGGACTACAGATTTCACACCAAGGAGCAGCAGGATTTTTATGAGATAGTGCTGCTAGATAAGAAGCCCATTGTCTATGATATGCGATGGGTTGATTGGCAATATATCAAGGACAACGAAGAGCACTATCCTGGAGTGCAAGACAGCTTCATAGCTTGTGGAGTAGCTGACTTTGTTGGGCAGAAGCTCACAAAGTGGAATGAGGAGGTTATAATGCAGTTCTACTCCACGGCACATTTTTATCCAGATGGGAGGATCACATGGATGTCTGAGGGTACGAGGTACCAATCCACTGTTGAGGAATGGGCAAAGTTGATTAATGCCCTAGAGGAGCATGATGATGACTTGGATATATATGCCAAGAAGAAGATGGACCATAACTCCATGTCCAATATGTACAAGGGAATTCCCAATGAGGCACTTGACATGTTCAAATTTGGCTCAGTGCACTACCTTCTGTCAGGACTGCCAACGATCAATTGCATATTGAGGCACACCTTATTGCCCAAGTCTGGAGATCACAAGATGATCAGAGGCCATGCTATCAACCTGCTTCATGTATTTGATGTACCTCAGAAGTTCAAGGTGATGAGCCTAATAGTGGAAACAATCAAGAGGACTGCAGCAGACCAGAAGAGGAGTTGCGGATATGCCCCTCAGATCCAGGAGCTCATCAACTCCAAGATGGGCACGGGCATATATTTATTGGACAAGGAACACTTGCCCATCCGTCCAGATTTTGAGGACAATGAAGTTGTCATGACTGAAAATGAACCGTCATCTGCCCAAGCATTTGCAAAGAAGGAGAAGGCAAGGAAGGAGAAAGCTCCAAGATGCCAACTCAAGAGGAGGCATCTGAGTACTTCTTGAAGACCAAACAAGAGCAGCTTGGTTACCTCATTGCATCCACCCTGTGGATTGAGAAAGGACTAGCCACCCTAACTCAAAACCAGGCAAGCCTAGAGAGAATCATGGAACAAAAGTTCTATGACTTGGATGTCAAGGTAACGGAGATTCAGACTGTAGTGGAGCAGCTCCAAGATGATATGCAGGAGAGGCGAGGCAGAACTACCACTCATGCCTTTGCCAGAGTGCCCAGAGGTCCAAGGTCGTCTGCCGTGCCAGTTGCTGACAACAGAGCCACCACCTCAGCACCAGCTACAGCCTCAGTTCCACCAGCTCCAGCATCTACCTCAGCTCTAACTCTAGCGTCTACTTCAGCATCTACCAAAGCCTTCGTCCTTGGAGTGATCCGGACTCCACCACCACCAGAAGATCAAGCCTGAGCGTCGATCTAGTGCTATGCATTTTCTAGGAACGTTTTGGTAACTTGTTGCCAAAGGGGGAGAAGATGTATAGATCATAGGCTTCGAGAGAGAGAGTGTTGCTTTTCTCTCTTGCTTTATTTGGTGGTTTTTCAAACTTGTTTGCTTTTGAGTGCTTGAGATACTATGCTTGTGAGAGATTGATGATCATGTGTTTGATCATAAGCTACACTTAATGCTTGATGAATGCTATTATCTTATCTATCTTATGTGATCATTCACTATTCTTGGTGATGAGTGCATGTATTTCATTCTTATCATTTTAAGCGCTCCACCAAGATGTATGTGACATGGAAGAGTAACCCATGACTCTAACTCCTTGTGCATTTGCAGTCCAAAGCAAATTTTAAATATGCACAAATTTAGGGGGAGCTCTTACTTATCACATACTTCTCAAAGCGACGATATATTTCATGCTTATTATCATTTGTCGAAGCTTTGATCTATATGTTGTCATCAATTACCAAAAAGGGGGAGATTGAAAGTGCAACTATCCCTAGGTGGTTTTGGTAATTCATAACAACATATAGCTCATTGAGCTAATGCTATTCCAAGATGATTATTTCAGGAAAGCTCAATGATTGGCATGGCATGGATGTGAAAGTGGAACCCTCAAAATGCTAAGGACAAAGGATTGGCTCAAGCTCAAAAGCTCAAGACTCTTAATTTTATATTTTAGTGATCCAAGATCACATTGAGTCCATAGGAAAAGCCAATACTATCAAGGAGGGATGAGGTGTTGCTTAATGAGCCTCTTGCTTCATGTGCTTAGTGATATGCTCCAAAACCCTCAACTACTTTCCCATATCCACATATGACCTAAACCCTAAGCCAAACTCGGTCCTACCGATTCTTCCTATCCGGCGCCACCGAGTTTCACTTGTCATTAGCCACTGCCAAACCCTAGCATTTCGGTTCTACCGATAGGGATCTCGGTCTCACCGAGATGGGATTGCAAACTCTCTGTTTCCCTTTCGTAACTTTTCGGTCTCACCGAAAGAGCGAATCGGTCCCACCGAGATTGCAATGTAAACTCAGTGTTTCCCCTTTGTAACTTTTCGGTCTCACCGAGTTCCACTCGGTCTCACGGAAAGAGCAAATCGGTCCCATCGAGTTTGCCTGACCAACTCTCTGGTTAGCTAATTACCAAATTCGGTCACATCGAGTTTGTGTAATCGGTCTCATCGAGATTACGTTATGCCCAAACCCTACCCATATCGGTCCTACCGAGCTGCATGTCAGTCCCACCAAAAATCTCTAACGGTCACTAGGTTTACATTTTCGGTCCGACCGAGTTTATTGATTCGGTCCCACCGATATTGGAAAACTGTGTAACGGTTGGATTTTGTGTGGAGGCTATATATACCCCTCCACCTCCTCTTCATTCGGGGAGAGAGCAATCAGAACACATACACCATTCCAACTCATATGTTCTGAGAGAGAACCACCTACTCATGTGTTGAGACCAAGACATTCCATTCCTACCATATGAATCTTGATCTCTAGCCTTCCCAAGTTGCTTTCCACTCAAATCTTCTTTCCACTAAATCCAAATCCTATGAGAGAGAGTTGAGTGTTGGGGAGACTATCATTTGAAGCACAAGAGCAAGGAGTTCATTACCTACACACCATTTGTTACTTCTTGGAGAGTGGTGTCTCCTAGATTGGCTAGGTGTCACTTGGGAGCCTCCGACAAGATTGTGGAGTTGAACCAAGGAGTTTGTAAGGGCAAGGAGATCGCCTACTTCGTGAAGATCTACCGCTAGTGAGGCAAGTCCTGTGTGGGCGATGGCCATGGTGGGATAGACAAGGTTGCTTCTTCGTGGACCCTTTGTGGGTGGAGCCCTGTGTGGACTCGCGCAACCGTTACCCTTGGGTGGAGCCCTGTGTGGACTCGCACAACCGTTACCCTTCGTGGGTTGATGTCTCCATCAACGTGGATGTAGGATAGCACCACCTATCCGAACCACGGGAAAACATCCTTGTCTCCAATTGCGTTTGAAATCTCCAAACCCTTCCCTTTACATTCTTGCAAGTTGCATGCTTTACTTTCCGCTGCCAATATAGGTGGCCGTGGTTTCCCATGACATGTTGTTTTTGTGCAAAAATAAAAGTTCTCCTGATGCAACAAAACTTTTTGACGATTTTTTGGAACAAAAGAGGCACTAGAAACTTCGTGCGTGGACCAGAAGGTGAAGGAGATGAACACAAGACACCTGGGAGCGACAGGAGGCCTAGGCGAGCCAGGTGGGTTGTGCTAACCTCGAGGCCCATCTTCGCGTGATTCCAACACTGAAAAATCCTACAAATAGAGAAACCATCAGAAATAACCCTAGATCAGAAGTTTCGCTGCCACAAGCCTCTATAGCCACGAAAAACCAATCTAGACCCCGTTTCAACAGCCTTCCAGAGGGGGAAATTATCACCAATGGCCATCTTCATCATCCCGGCGGCCACCATGGTGAGGAGGGAGTAATCCACCCTCGGGGTTGATGGTTTGTACCAGTAGCTATGTGTTTAATCTCCCTCTCTCGTGTTCTTGAGATGGCACAATCTTGATGTATTGCGGGCTTTGTTAATATAGTTGGATCATATGGTGTTTTCCCCTCTCTATCTTGTTGTGATGAATTGATTTTTCCCTTTGACATTTCGTTCTTATCGGATTGAATACTTTTATGGATTTGAGAACACTTGATGTATGTCTTGCTATGAATACCCATGGTGACAATGGGGTATCATAATGATTCACTTGATATGTGTTTTGGCACTCAAGTCACGGATTCCCGAGGTGACATTGGGGTAATCTACGCATAGGGGTTGATGCACGTTCTCGTCTTTGTTTCTTCAGTAGAAATCTTGGGGCACTCTTTGAGGTTCTTTATGTTGGATTGAGTATTATGAATCTGAAATTGTTTGATGCATATTGTATAATCAACTCACGGATACTCGCGATGACATTGAAGTATCTAGGTGACACTAGAGTTGGTTGATGTGTATCATATGGTGTTTTTTAAGTATGAACTCTTGGATAGATCGATTGGAAAGAATAGCTTGGTGTTACTTTAGTATGAACTCTAGGATAGATTGATTGGAAAGAATAACTTTGAGCTGGTTTCGTACCCTACAAACAATTTCTTCTTATGTTCTCCGCTAGATAAGAACTTTGGAGTGATTCTCCATCACACATTGAGGGATGGTTATATGATCCAATTATATTCACATTGTTGAGAGATTGCACTAGCGAAAGTACGGACCCTAGGCTTCATTTTCAAGCATTGCAATACCGTATGTGCTCCATTTTATTAATTTCTACCTTGCTGTTTCTTATTGTTCCTATTACAAAAATCAATATGTACTATCATTACTGTGTTTTTATTACCATCTCTTCGCCAAACTAGTGCACCTATACAAATTACCATTGTATTTGGTGTGTTGGGCACATAAGAGACTTTTTGTTATTTGGTTGCAGTGTTGTTTGAGAGAGACCATCTTCAACCTACGCCTCCCATGGATTGTAAACCTTAGGTTATCCACTTTAGGGAAAATTGCTACTGTCCTACAAAACTCTGTGCTTGGAGGCCCAACACGAGTGTACAAGAATAAAGTTGCATAGTAGACATCAGCGCGCTAGGTGGGGTAGGCGCGCCCTGGTATCTTCTGGGCACCTGGGTTGCCTTCCTGGTTGTTTCTTATTTTTCCTATTTTTTCAAATATTCCAAAACTGACAGAAAATATTTTTGCGGATTTTTTGGACTCTGTTTACTTATTGTATCACGTACCTCTTCCTTTTCAAGGTTCTGGAGTGTTCTGGTAGGTTTCTTTTATGTGTTCCTCTAGTGTCATGGTTTGGATAGTGTTAGTTTCAACATTAATAGGTGTACCTGAAATATAGTGCATAATTGTTTGTCCATTGAGCACCTTCGGGTTGGTACCTTCAGCATTATGAATCTAGATAGCTCCAGAGCGATAAACTTCTGCGATGATATATGGTCCTTCCCATTTGGAAAGAAGTTTTCCTACAAAAATCTAAAACAAGAGTTGAACAATAGAAAATATTCACCAACTTTGAATTCCCGCTTTTGGATTCTTTTGTCATGCCATCTTTTAACTTCTTCTTTACATATTTTGGCATTTTCATAAGCTTGTGTTCTCCATTCATCTAGTGAGCTAATATCAAACAACCTCTTTTCACCAGCAAGTTTGAAATCATAATTGAGTTCTTTAATTGCCCAATATGATTTATGTTCTAACTCAAGAGGCAAATGACATGCTTTTCCATAAACATTTTCTATGGAGACATGCCCATATGATTCTTATAAGTTGTTCTATTGGCCCAAAGTGCATCATCAAGTTATTTAGACCAATTCTTTCGGGACCTATTGACAGTTTTTCGTAATATTAATTTTATTTCTTTGTTGCTAAGTTGAACTTGACCACTAGATTGAGGATGATAGGGTGATGCAATTCTATGGTTGACATCATATTTAGCAAGCAATTTACGGAAAGCACCATGAATAAAGTGTGAACCACCATCACTCATTAAATATCTAGGGACTTCAAACCTTAGCATTTTAATGGAGGTGTTATGATCAACACTACTAGTTGGAATAGCTTCTACCCACTTAGTGACATAATCAACAGCAACCAAAATATGTGTATAACCATTAGAGGAAGGAAAAGGTCCCATATAATCAAAGCCCCAAACATCAAATGGTTCAATAACAAGTGAATAATTCATAGGCATTTCCTGATGCTTCCCAATATTACCAATTCTTTGACATTCGTCAGAAGATAAGGAAAACTTACGGGCATCTTTGAAAAGAGTAGGCCAATAAAAATAGATTGTAATAGTTCTATCTCCCGCATGATGTTCCCCGTAGCTTTGAAGTGACATTTTCATAGGATTTGTTCCTGTTCATGCTTAGGTATACAACATCTAATAATAACATCTACTCCTTCTTTATAAATATGTGGGCCATCCCAAAAGTAATGTCTTAAGTCATAGAAGATTGTTTTTTCTATTCTTGGTATGTGAAACTAGGTGGTATAAATTTAGCAACTATGTAATTATCATAGTCAACAAACTAAGGAGTATTATGAGAAGCATTTATGAAAACTAGTTGTTCATCAGGGAAGCTATCATCAACACGTAGTGGGTCATCAAGAATATTTTCTAACCTAGACAAATTATCCGCTACGGGGTTCTCACGTCCCTTCCTATCAGTAATATGCAAGTCAAATTCTTGTAACAAGAGAACCGACTAATGAGTCTAGGTATAGCATCTTACTTTTCCATAAGATATTTTATAGTAGCTTGATCAGTGTGCACAATTACTTTGGAATCAACAATGTAAGATATGAATTTGTGACAAGCAAACACAACTGCTAAAAATTCTTTCTTAGTAGCATAATGGATAACATTTAATTTCTTATCAACTCTTAGTCCTAGGACAACACCAATAGCATATCACTAGCACCACACATAATTTCAAAAGGCAAGTTCCAATCAGGTGGTTGAACAATAGGTGCAGAAGTTAAGGCTTTCTTAAGTGCTTCAAAGGCTTCTACACAATCATCATCAAAAACAAATGGAACGTCCTTTTGTAAAAGATTAGTAAGAGGCCTAGAAATTTTAGAGAAGTCTTTAATGAACCTCCTATAGAAACTAGCATGACCGAGGAAACTACGAATACCTTCAATATCTTTAGGACATGGCATTTTCTCAATTGCATCAACTTTAGCTTTATCCACCTTAATACCTCGTTCATAAATTTTATGCCCCAAGGCGATGCTTTCATTAACCATAAAGTGGCACTTCTCCCAATTCAAGACAAGGTTAGTTTGTCCACATCTTTGCAAAACTCGAGCAAGGTTGCTTAAGCAATCATTAAAAGAAGTTTCATAAACGGATAAATCATCCATGAAAACCTCAACAATCTTTTCACAAAAATCAAAGAATATAGCAGTCATATATCTTTGAAAGGTAGCAGGTGCATTACATAAACCAAAAGGCATACGTCTATAAGTATAAGTTCCATAAGTACAAGTAAAAGTGGTTTTCTCTCGATGAGATTGTGAAATAGGTATTTGAGAGAAACCGGAATATCCATCAAGAAAACAAAAGTGTGTGTGCTTAGACAATCTTTCTAACATTTGATCAATGAAAGTTAGAGGGTAATGATCTTTTCTGGTAGCTTTATTTTTTTCTAAAATCAATTACCATTCTATAGCCAGACACTATTCTTTGTGGAATAAGTTCATTTTTATCATTGGGAACAACAGTGATACCTCCTTTCTTAGGGACACAATGAATAGGACTTACCCATCTACTATCAGCTATGGGATAGATTATACCTGCTTCCAGAAGCTTTAGTATTTCAGTTCTTACCACTTCCTGCATCTTAGGATTCCACCGTCGTTAGTGGTCAACAACGGGTTTAGCATCAGGCTCCATATTAATCTTGTGGTGACAGAGAGTGGGACTAATGCCCTTAAGATCATCAAGAGTATACACTGGTGCGCGTCGGTCATAAACAAACGGTTTTTAACCCCTTTCTGTGACGACATTTGGAACCATCGCCAAGTGAGTGTGTGCGATAGGGTGTCCTTTGCACACAACCCAGAAATCGTCGGGGATAGGCCCTCCTAGGACCCAAGATGGGGTCATGTGCGATCGGGCAAGGCATCGAAACCCAATCATTTCCGTAGGTATGTACATCCCACACAGTAATCCAAGAAAATCATTTCCGTAGGTATGTACATCTCACACGGTGAATCCCAGTAAAACATTTCTGTAGGTATGTATATCACACGAAGTCAATCCAAAGAATATGTTTCCATTCTTATGTACATCCCACACAGTCAATCCAGGAAAATTGTTTCCGTTCGTATGTATAGCCCACACAGTTTTATGTGTAGGTGTGTGAAAGGTGTAACTATCACACACGGTTTTCCATGGTTAACTGTTTGTTTTTATCAACTATATCAAACAGGATTTGATGAAGAAAATTGTGTGGCATTGGGCTATCCATCGCAAGCGCTTTTTCTGCTAGAACTGTTTGCAAAGGTCCATGGCACATTTAGCAGGTTTATTAGTTTACAATTAGAAATTCTAGTATTATGCAAATTCACATTTCATATCGAACAGCTATTTGCCAATTTCATACCAGGCACATAAATATATTATAACATCAGAGTATGGTAGCTACATGAAAATAGCACAGTACAACATATAGCCAGTTCAACTTCATAGGAACAATATATTCATTTTCCTAATCGAGATCATCCAGGCTCGTCTTATCCACCTCTGCCTTCAGTTCAGTAAGAACCCATTTTGCATGGGCCAACTAGGAGAGTGCCTCCTCCTTCGCCAAAACCATCTTAGAGAAGTCTGATTTAAAAAAATCTGAGCTCATTCTCCACCTTCAACTTTTTATCCCGCATCTTTAAATATGCTTCAGCGTTGACAACACTTTCTCTAAGTCTATGTGTGTTCTCTTCCTCATGCATGCTCTAGAGCTTCGCTAGGCACATCTTCAAAGACTGTTGCCACTCTTGATCAACCCACTCCAAGTAACAACACTTCCGTTCATCCTATAATATTTAAAACTAGATTAGTAACAATTGTAGGGGAAATGGGTTTATAGCAACATAAAAAATTACCAATGCTTATTTTGAAAAACTGAAGAAACATGTTAATTATGACATATCTTCTCAAAAAGATCAATGTGCAAATGAAATAATTGGTACTGAGACAACAACCAAATTCTGGAACATCAGAAGCTACAATTAACTACAATGACGCTACAAGTTCTTACTCATGTAATAAATTGAACATTTTATGAGGAAGGTAAATATAACTGGAACAACATAGCGACAGTGTTTCGATGACAGCAAATTGATACTAATAGGTGTGTACATGCAAAAATTTAGTAACATAGAACTAATAGCACTAAGGTCGTCCACTATGTATGCCAAAACTGGGGTAAAGACAATTGTTGCTACATCTCGCACCGGTGCCCTGCACTGGCGAGCCGATGCAGCGGAAAAAATCAGGGACCCGGACTCCGGAGCACGTAGTTGCTCCAATGCCCAGTTCCTTCGTCCATAAAGATTTCGTATTTTACTACTTGGCTGCTCGGATGTGTGGACCAAAGTTGGCTGCACAAACTGCTGAAGCGGTGCCAAATAATTTTCTTATGGCACCGCTGATGAGATGGCAACAATTTAAGATACTAGGTACAAACTGTGACACTGTCTTAGGATGCGTTTGTGACAGTGTCTGAATCACATCTAACAAATGATTTGTAACAACGAAAGAGGGTCTAACCTTCTCTGCACATGCCAGAAACTTCCTCCCACTGTCCACGGAATCAAATGCAACTAGCTTCAAGCATGGAGATTGATAGTCCCAACGAGAAGATAGATCTTCAGCCACCCCGCCCCATTCATTGCCACTGATGGTCTTAGGGAGCTACAAGAGGAAGAAATGACTCAAATCGACCGCGGGGTAAAAATCCTTCATTCCAAGTCATAGCCCAAGGGAGAGAAGAGACGCATACCCGGGTGGTGAAGGAGTAGTCACCGGAGGAGGAAGCGGCTATAGCTTAGCAACAAAGGAAGGAAGGAGGAAACAGGGGAAATGTGACTTGTGGTCGGGGAGAAAAGGGGGTGGGGAAGAGGGTAGATATTTTGGCGGTAGGCCAAAATTTTGGAAATGTGGAGGGAAACTTTGCGCGTGGTGCGGCCGTACCATTCACTTTGAACGATTGTGTGCATCGCAAATGATTCTTCTGCTTTATGCGCATGGGATGAGTTTGATAGTTCAAATTTTGGTGGAAATTTTGCCGGGTACCTTGATACGTCTCCGTCGTATCTACTTTTCCAAACACGTTTGCCCTTGTTTTGGACTCTAACTTGCATGATTTGAATGGAACTAACCCGGACTGACGTTGTTTTCAGCAGAATTGCCATGGTGTTATTTATGTGCAGAAACAAAAGTTCTCGGAATGACCTGAAAATCCACGGAGATTATTTTTGGAAATAAAAAAAATACTAGCACCCTGGGCGCGCCCCCTACCTCGTGGCCCCCTGGAGCTCCACCGACGTCCATCTTGACTCCATATATTCGTGTTCGGGGAGAAAAACATAGAGAAGAAGGATGCATCGTGTTTTACGATACGGAGCCGCCGCCAAGCCCTAAACTCTCTCGGGAGGGCTTATCTGGTGTCCGTTCGGGGCTCCGGAGAGAGGAATCCGTCGCCATCGTCATCATCAACCTTCCACCATCACCTATTTCATGATGCTCACCGCCGTGCGTGAGTAATTCCATCTTAGGCTTGCTGGACGGTGATGGGTTCGATGAGATTTATCATGTAATCGAGTTAGTTTTGTTAGGATTTGATCCCTAGTATCCACTATGTTCTGAGATTGATGTTGCTATGACTTTGCTATGCTTAATGCTTGTCACTAGGGCCCGAGTGCCATGATTTCAGATCTGAACCTATTATATTTTCATGAATATATAAGAGTTCTTGATCCTATCTTGCAAGTCTATAGTCACGTACTATGTGTTATGATCCGGCAAACCCGAAGTGACAATAATTGGGACCACTCTCGATGATGACCGTAGTTTGAGGAGTTCATGTATTCATTATGTGTTAATGATTTGGTCCGGTACTCTATTAAAAGGAGGCCTTAATATCCCTTAGTTTCCACTAGGACCCCGCTGCCACGGGAGGGTAGGACAAAAGATGTCATGCAAGTTCTTCTCCATAAGCACGTATGACTATATTCGGAATACATGCCTACATCACATTGATGAATTGGAGCTAGTTCTGTGTCACCCTAGGTTATGTCTGTTACATGATGAACCACATCCGGCATAATTCTCTATCACCGATCCAATGCCTACGAGCTCTCCATATATTGTTCTTCACTTATTTACTTTTCCGTTGCTATTGTTATCATCACTACAAAACACCAAAAATATTACTTTTTCTATTGTTACCTTTTGCTACCTTTACCACTACTATCATATTACTTTGCTACTAAACACTTTGCTGCAGATATTATGTTTCCAGGTGTGGTTGAATTGACAACTCAGCTGCTAATACTTGAGAATATTCTTTGGATCCCCTTGTGTCGAATCAATAAATTTGGGTTGAATACTCTACCCTCGAAAACTGTTGCGATCCCCTATACTTGTGGGTTATCAAGACTATTTTCTGGCGCCGTTGCCGGGGAGCATAGCTCTATTCGTTGAGTCACTTGGGATTTATATCTGCTTATCATTATGAAGAACTTGAGAGATCCAAAACCAAGATTTATCCCTCAACTATGAGGGGAGGTTACGAACTGCCATCTAGCTCTGCACTTGATTCACCTTCTGTTTTGAGTAAGCTTGCGACACCTAAACTTGCTTCTGCTATTAATTCTGATATGTCCCATATTATTGATGACGCCACTTCTGCTATGCATGATACTTATGATGAAACTACTTCTATGCTTCACACTACTGTGCCACTTGGTATATTTCTTGACGAACAACTTGCTATGGCTAGAGAGAAAGAAATTATTTGATTAGAGTGATGGTGAAGGCTCTCCTAATAAATATGAATTAACTCTTGTGCCTGAGGGCTGTGTTATGGATGAAGAAACTAAAAGAGAATTTCTTGCTTTCAATGATAGAAGTGATCTTAAGAAATTATTAGCTAAGCTTAAACAAAAAACTCTGGATGCTAGAATGAAATATGATCCTGCTTATGCTACTTCACCTATCTTTGTTACTAATAAGGATTATGAATTCTCTATTGATCCTGATATAATTAATTTGGTTGAATCTGATCCTTTTTATGGCTATGAATCCGAAACTGTTGTGGCACATCTTACTAAATTAAATGATATAGCCACCTTGTTCACTAATGATGAGAGAACTTGCTACTTTTATATCCTTAAAATATTTCCGTTCTCATTAAAGGGTGATGCTAAGATATGGTTTAATTCTCTTGATCCTGGTTGTGTGTGTAGTCCCCAGGATATGATTTATTACTTCTCTGCTAAATATTTCCCTGCTCATAAGAAACAAGCTGCCTTAAGGGATATATATAATTTTGTGCAAATTGAAGAAGAGAGTCTCCCACAAGCTTGGGGGAGGCTTCTCCAATTACTGAATGCTTTGCCTGATCATCCTCTTAAGAAAAATGAAATACTTGATATCTTTTATAATGGACTAACCGATGCTTCCAGAGATTACCTGGATAGTTGTGTTGGTTCTGTTTTCAGCGAAAGAACACCGGATGAAGCTGAAATTCTATTGAATAATATGTTGACAAATGAAAATAATTGGACACTTCCTGAGCCAACTCCTGAGCCTATTCCTAAACCAACTCCAAAGAAAAGAGGTGTTCTATTTCTCAGTCCTGAAGATATGCAAGAGGCAAAGAAATCCATGAAAGAAAAGGGTATTAAAGTTGAAGATGTTAAGAATTTACCTCCTATTGAAGGAATACATGGTCTTAATTTACCGCCTGTTGAAGAAATATATGGTTTTAATCCATCAACTATTAAAGAAAAACATGGTCTTGACAACCCGACACAGGTAGTAAAGGTAAATTCTCTCTGTAGATATGATGAAGCTGAAATCCCTCCTACTAAGTTTGCTAGCCAATGTTTGGATGAGTTTGATAACCTTATGGTTAAGCAAGAAGACTTCAATGCTTATTTTGGTAGACAATTGAAACAAAATGCTTACATGATTGAACAATTGGGTGATTATATGTCTAGAGTTAAAGGTGAACTTAAACTCATTAGTAAACATGCTTCTATGGTTACCACTCAAGTAGAACAAGTACTTAAAGATCAAAATGATTTGCTCAATGAATTGAATAGTAAGAATAATGAGTATGCTGTTAGAGTGGCTACTAGAACTGGTAGAATGACTCAGGAACCTTTGTATCCTAAAGGCCATCCTAAGAGAATTGAGCAAGATTCTTAGAGAAATAATATAGATGCACCTAGTCCTTCTAAAAGGAAGAAAAAGAAAAATGATTGGACTGTGCATGCTTCTAGTGAACCTATTGCTGAACCACCTGAGAATCCCAATAATATTTCTATTTCTGATGCTGAAACACAATCTGGTAATGAACATGAAACTAGTGATAATGTTAATGATAGTGTTCATGTTGATGCTCAACCTGGCAATGATAATGATGTAGAGATTGAACCTGCTGTTGATCTTGATAACCCACAATAAAAGAATCAATGTTATGATAAAAGAGACTTTGCTGCTAGGAATCACGGTAAAGAAAGAGAACCATGGGTTCAGAAACCCATACCTTTTCCTCCTAAGCCATCCAAGAAAAGGGATGATGAGGATTTTGAGCGCTTTGCTGAAATGATTAGACCTATCTTTTTGCGTATGCGTTTGACTGATATGCTTAAAATGAATTCTTATGTTAAGTATATGAAAGAAATTGTCACTAATAAAATATAGATATTGGAAGCTGATATTTCCACCGTGCTTGCTAATTATACTTTTAAGGGTGGAATACCTAAGAAGTTTGGAGATCCAGGAGTACCCACTATATCATGCCTATTAAAAGAAACTATGTTAAAACTACTTTATGTGATCTTGGGGCCAGTGTTAGTGTTATTCCTCTCTCTTTATATCTTAGACTTGATTTGAATAAGTTAACACATACTGAAATATCCTTGCAAATGGCTGATAAATCAACTACTATATTTGTCGATATTTGTGAGGATGCGCCTGTTGTGGTTGCAAACGTTACTATTTTAATGGACTTTGTTATTCTTGATATTCCCGAGCACGATAGTATGTCTATTATTCTTGGAAGACCCTTTTTGAATACTGCAGGGGCTGTTATTGATTGCACCAAAGGCAATGTCACTTTTCATGTTAATGGTAATGAGCATACGGTACACTTTCCGTGGAAACAACCTCAAGTCCATAGTATAAACTCTATTGGAAAAATTCCATCGATTATTTTTGGAGGTTTTCAATTTCCTCTTCCTACTGTCAAGAAGAAATATGATATTCTTATTATTGGGGATGTGCATATCCCCATTGAGGTAACCTAGTGTTATTCGAAAATTCTCTGGTTCCATGTTACTCGGAATGAGTTTGTTAACAAGACTTGATCAACCTTGTTAGTGGATTCCTTTTGATGAGCATGCGATGGATGAAGTTAGAAAGCACAACCTTCTGTACCCTCTTTTTACTTTCTGTTATTTATATTAAATAAAGCAAAAATAGTAATTTCTGTCTGTTTTGTGAATTCTCCATGCAATATAAAAATACCCCAAAAATAAAAGTTCTCCAAATGCCCTGAAATTTAAATATGATTTTTTCTGGAATATTTGAGAATATCTGGCATTGAGAACACTGCAGGGGGAGCAAGCACCTGGCCACGAGGGTCCACGGCGCGCCCACCCCCCTGGGCGCGCCCCCTCCCTTGTGGGCCCATGGTGGCTCCTCTCAACTTATTCCTGCACCCACACACTTCTTCTTCCTCCCAAAAAAATCACCATCCAGCTCAAGCACGAGTTCTAGCTCATTTTGCTATGATTTTCAATCTCCTTGCTCAAAGCACCTCTTACAAAACTGCATTGGGGGATTGTACCTTGGTATGTCACTCCTCCATTGGTCCAATTAGTTTTTGTTCTAGTGCTTTATTCATTGCAAAATTGTGTTGCCTAGGTGACCATGTTCTTGAGCTTGCATGTCGAATTTATATGGTTCCAAGTAGTTCTAATGCATGATATATACTCTAGGCACTTGTAGGAGTAGTTGCTATCAATTTTGTTGAGTTTGGTTCACTTTTATTTTGAAGTTACTAAAAATTTCAGAATTTTTCAGAAAATAATGAAGAGATTTGTGAGGGGCTCATCAGGCCGAAGCTCGAAGGATAAGCAAAGTGAGGAGGATAAGAGACCCAAGTATAATCTCCCTCGCACCACGGAGGTCCGACCGTGTGAATGGCCTTCTGATGATTTCTTGAGAGCAACCGGGATTTATGATGGTTTCTATGAATTGGCTGAGAATGCAGGCCTCACCGCCTTCCTCCACAACCAACACGAACAGTATCTCTTACTCACCAATATCTTTGTGCAAAACTTTCATTTCCATGCTAGGAGCTCACCACCTACGGTGGAGTTTTATTTATATGATGAGCATAAGGAGATGTCACTCCGTGATTTTTGTCAGGTTTGTTTAATCCCTTTCGAGGGAATCATAGAGGAACCACATCGTGATGATGTGGATGGGTTCATTGATACCATCATTGTAGGGGAAACGAGGAAGGTTTCCGACGCACGAACTACTAGCATACATTTTCCTGTCCTACGTTACTTTGCTATATTTCCTAGTAGATGCTTAATTGGGCGCAGAAACTGTGGAAACCTGAGTGCCCCTGATATTGTTATTTTGTGCCATGCCTTATTTCGTGATGATACATTCAGCATCGGTGCTATTATTGCAAAGCGGTTAAATCTTAACCTAACTAAGGGCCCCATCTTTGGAGGCATCTTCGCCTCGCGCCTAGCTGCACATTTTAACATACCTATTAGGCATTATGAGAAGGAAGAAAATTTGCTGCCTCCTGTTTATTTAGATTATCAGAGTATGGTAGCACATGATTTTATTGTTAAGAATAGGGAAAATTAGCTTAAATACAAATTTTTCTTTAATAAACATCATCCTGAGACTATTACCATGCCTACTCCTTCATTGTTTGATTTATCTACAGGCAAGTACCTTGTTCCGTTGGAGGCTATTCACGCCTACCGGAATCCTACATCAGCTGCAGAGCTAGAGCCGGAACCACAATTTGAGCCTCCACGATAGTCTGATTACCAGTGGGATCCGGAGGTGATTACCAACCAGTGGCAATCCGAGGCTTCATCACAGTATGACCCCAACTATTACTTTGGATATCCGCCAGGCCAGCCGTGGCCCTAGACCAACTTAGGCCAAAAGCCTAAGCTTGGGGGAGTACGTACTACTCACCGACATTACATTCATGTTCACACACTCATTTCTAGATGTCGGTGCTCATACTTTTTCATTGTAATATCCATGCTAGTTTATTTCCTTTTTATGCTTTCTTCTTGTGTGGTTGATAAACCTTAAGAAAAACCAAAAAAATTAGTTGTAGCTTTTAGCTAGTTTTAATTTCCATGCTTGTAGTAGTAATTAAAAAGAAAACCCAAAAAGATTTCATGTTCTTCTGTTTCTTGTTGGGAGCTTTCCCATGTAAATAGTTTTATTTCTTTTCCTTTCTTTGGGGGTCGATAGGAGAAGACCATGATTAAATTGTTGAAGTGACTCCTATATGCATTATTGTTGATTTAACCAAGAGTCCATATTGCCTTGTCTTCTCCTGTTTATTGAATGCTTGCAGATTCCAGCTTAGTCCAATGCACGTGCACTGTTATTATTATTCACATCATTCGCTCGTGCAAGTGAAAGGCAATTATGACGATATATGATGGACTGATTGAGATGGGAGAAACTGGTATGAACTCGACCTCTCTTGTTTTTGTAAATATGATTAGTTCATCGTTCCTAATGCAGCCTATTATGAATAAACATGTTTGCAATGACAATTAGAGATTATAGTTGCTCATGCCATGCTTAATTAGCTAGGAGCTTATAATGGTTTACCTTGCGTGCCAACATGCTATTAAAATAGTTGTGATGTGGTATGATAGGGTGGTATCCTCTTTTGAACGATTCGAGTGGCTTGACTTGGCACATGTTCACGCATGTAGTTGAAACAAAATCAACATAGCGTATACGATATTTATGTTCATGGTGCATTATATCCTACTCATGCTTGCATTCGGTGTTGATTAATTTTAATGCATGTTCATGACTGTTGTCGCTCTCTAGCTGGTCGTTTCCCAGTCTTTTTCTAGCCTTCACCTGTACTAAGCGGGAATACTGCTTGTGCATCCAATCCCATAAACCCCAAAGTTATTCCATATGAGTCCACCATGCCTACCTATATATGGTATCTACCTGCCGTTCCAAGTAAATTTGTATGTGTCAAACTCTAAACCTTCAAATAAACATTCTGTTTTGTATGCTCGAATAGCTCATGTGTCAACTAGGGTTGTCCATATCTTCCATGTTAGGCGGGTTATTCTCAAGAGGAGTGGACTCTGCTCCTCACTCATGAGAAAATGGCTAGTCACCGAGATGCCCAGTCCCATGCTTTATGCAAATAAAATCAAAATAATTGCAAAAAAAACTCCCCCGGGACTGTTGTTAGTTGGAGGCACTCATTGTTTCAAGCAAGCCATGGATTGATGCTTGTTGGTGGAGGGGGAGTATAAACTTTACCATTCTGTTTGGGAACCGCCTATAATGTGTGTAGCATGGAAGATATCGCCATCTCTTGGTTGTTATGTTGACAATGAAAGTATACCACTCAAAATATTATTCACCTCTATTTCAAAACCGAGCTCTGGCACCTCTACAAATCCATGCTTCCCTCTATGAAGGGCCTATCTATTTACTTTTATGTTGAGTCATCATCCTCTTATTAAAAAGCACTAGTTGGAGAGCACCGCTATCATTTGCATTCATTACTGTTACTTTACATTGAGTATGACTTGACTGGATCTCTTTTACCATGAATTACAATGTCTAGTCAGTCCTTGGTCTTTAAAGGTGCTCTACACTTATGTTTTGCGGTCTCAGAAAGGGCTAGCGAGATACCATCTTGTTATATCATATTATGATTGTTTTGAGAAAGTGTTGTCATCCGAGATTTATTATTATTGCTCGCTCGTTGATTATGCCATTGATATGAGTAAACATGGGACCTAAGAGTTATTGTGAATATGGTTAGTTTATGATCTTTGCTGAAAACGTGAATGCTGGCTTTACATATTTACAACAACAAGAGCAAACAGAGTTTGTAAAAGTTTTTCTTTATCACTTTCAATTTGTCAACTGAATTGCTTGAGGACAAGAAAAGATTTAAGCTTGGGGGAGTTGATACGTCTCCATCATATCTACTTTTCCAAACACTTTTGCCCTTGTTTTGGACTCTAACTTGCATGATCTGAATGGAACTAACCCGGACTGACGCTATTTTTAGTAGAATTGCCATGGTGTTATTTATGTGCAGAAACAAAAGTTCTCGGAATGACCTGAAACTCCACGGAGATTGTTTTTGGAAATAATAAAAAATACTAGCAAAGAATCAAGGCCAGGGGGCCCACACCCTAGCCACGAGGATGGGGGGCGCGACTGCCCCCCTGGGCGCGCCCCCTGCCTCGTGGGCCCCCCTAGAGCTCCACCGACGTCCATCTTGGCTCCATATATTCGTGTTCGGGGAGAAAAAATAGAGAAGAAGGATTCATCACGTTTTACGATACGGAGCCGCCTCCAAGCCCTAAACTCTCTCGGGAGGGCTGATTTGGAGTCCGTTCGGGGCTCCGGAGAGGGGAATCCATCGCCATCATCATCATCAACCTTCCTCCATCACCAATTTCATGATTCTCACTGCCGTGCGTGAGTAATTCCCTCGTAGGCTTGCTGGACGGTGATGGGTTGGATGAGATTTATCATGTAATTGAGTTAGTTTTATTAGGGTTTGATCCCTAGTGTCCACTATGTTCTGAGATTGATGTTGCTATGACTTTGTTATGCTTAATGCTTGTCACTAGGGCCCGAGTGCCATGATTTCAGATCTGAACCTATTATGTTTTCATGAATATATGAGAGTTCTCGATCCTATCTTGCAAGTCTATAGTCACCTACTCTGTGTTATGATCCGGCAACCCCGAAATGACAATAATCGGGACCACTCCCGGTGATGATCGTAGTTTGAGGAGTTCGTGTATTCACTATGTGTTAATGCTTTGGTTTGGTACTCTATTAAAAGGAGGCCTTAATATCCCTTAGTCTCCACTAGGACCCCGCTGCCACGGGAGGGTAGGACAAAAGATGTCATGCAAGTTCTTTTCCATAAGCATGTATGACTATATTCGGAATACATGCCTACATTACATTGATGAATTGGAGCTAGTTATGTGTCACCCTAGGCTATGAATGTTACATGATGAACCACATCCGGCATAATTCTCTATCATCGATCCAATGCCTACGAGCTTTCCATATATTGTTCTTCGCTTATTTACTTTTCCGTTGCTATTGTTATCATCACTACAAAACACCAAAAATATTACTTTTGCTATTGTTACCTTTTGCTACCGTTACCACTACTATCATATTACTTTGCTACTAAACACTTTGTTGCAGATATTAAATTTCCAGGTGTGGTTGAATTGACAACTTAGCCGCTAATACTTGAGAATGCTCTTTGGCTCCCCTTGTGTCGAATCAATAAATTTGGGTTGAATACTCTACCCTCGAAAACTATTGCGATCCCCTATACTTGTGGGTTATCATACGTCATTGCATAATTTAACATCGCTTGCTAATTCGGGCACACAAAAGAGCGTGTAGCAGACGGACCACACTTACTGAATCGAGCAATTTTAGTAATTAAACAGAGCCAGTTGACCTAAACATTGCTCTAACAAAATACTAGCATTAAAAACAAAGTCTAAGTACGCATAATATTAACAAATCCGTCACCGCGACGGCCTATGCATCACCGATGTGAGATGATATGTCAATGACTTGTCCTGGTGACATGCCGCCGTTGGTGGACTCCGCGTCCCCCTGCTGAAGTCGACCACATCCTTGTCCTCGTCCTCGTCCTTGGTGCCGCCCTCAAGGTTGTAGTACTCGTAATAGTGGTTGTGCCAAAGCTCGCGTTGGTACTCCACCGCCGATTCCTCGACGGATAGACTCTTCTCTACCTCGACCTCGGCCACGCGCAACTCCTCCTCCCGGCGCTCGTCGATTTCCGCTGCCTCCTACATCTCCATCTCTCGATCGGCGACCTCATGAGGAAGCAGGAGCTCCATGGCCACCGCCGCCTTTTCAGACATGCGTTGCATGCTAGAGTCCAAGGTGGCCTGGAATATCTTGGCGTGTGCATCCTCGATCTTGCCGTGGATGGCCTCGACTCAGGCCAGGGTGACATCATCGGCACGGACGGCAGCTCAAGTGCTCTCGGCGTTTCCAGTCGTCGCAGCAGCAGCTGCACCCATCTCGGCTGCCGCAGACGCCCTCTCGGCGGAAGCGGCCGTGTTCAATGCGGATGCGGCGACAGTCTTGGTGTAGGCGGCCGCGCTCTTGGCGCAGGCGGTGGCGCTCGGGGGGACGCGGCCATCATAAGGGCCTTCACAAAGCGTTTCCACAGCATCATCTTTGCAAGGAGGGGGTGTGGGAATGGGGGTCGGGATTCGTGGATTCGGGGGTTGTCGGCACTGGAGCAGACGAGCCGGTGAAGCTTAAGGAGGGAGACTTAAATAGACACAGATATTTTCACCCCAAACAGTTCCTAGAAAACAACTGTGTGTGATGTTATAGATATTTTTTATTTGCTGTGTAAGACGAATTTGGAGTACAGTGGCAATGGATGGTGTTTTAAATGTACGAGAAATTTTGTAGTACTAATACAACTGTCATGTCAAATTTTGGAAAATTTCAGGGGTCATTTGACCTTTTAAGACATTTAAGTGATTTTCTAGCTATTTAATGACCGTAATTGAAATTTGAACTACATGTACAAGCAACAGCTAACCATAACGGTTTGAAAACTCATATTTTGAGTACTTGTGTGCGATTTAATTCCATGTGTAGTAAATTGGAAGGAATTTTCAAACATATGGGTCTCAAGGCTATGGCACAATTAATTAAGCATCAAGTGACATGGCATTTTAATTCCAAAAAATTTAAAAAAAATCAGAAACACATGAATCCTTGGTTGATGTAATGTCATGCCACCAAGATGATGTGGCAAACAATTTCGCATGTTTGACGAAAGTTTGGACACACACCCCTGACAAACCGGAGAAACTCACTAGAAGGCTCGTGGTTCCGAGAGGGAACAATGCATGTTTGATGATGAACGGGAGATAGCTTCCTCTTACGGCCTTCATTTTTTTTCTATGTTTAACCTGCACTATTACAACTGTAATATGAAATTTTGGAAAATTCTAGGGGTCATTTGACATTTTAAAGACATTTAAGTGATTTTATAGCGATTTAATTCAAATTTGAACTACATCTACATGCAATGCCTAACCATAACGGTTTGACAAATCATATTTATGTACTTGTGTGCTAGTAAATTCCATGTGCAGTAAATTAGAAGGAATTTTCAAACATATTGGTCTCACGACATGGACACATGCATATGTATGCATGGAGTGACATGGCATATTAATTCCAAAATATTAAAAAAATCAGAAACACATGAAACTTGGTTGATGTAATGTCGTGCCACTAAGATTATGTGGTAAAAAAATTGGCATCTTTGATGAAAGTTTGGACACACACCCCTCACAAACCGGAGCAACTCACTAGAAGGTTGGTGGTTCCGAGAGGGAACAATGCATGTTTGATGACGAACGGGAGATAGCTTCCACTTACGGCCTTCAATTTTTTTCTACGTCTAACATGCACTACTACAACCGTAATGCGAAATTTTTGAAAATTCTAGGGGTCATTTGACCTTTTAAAGAAATTTAAGTGATTTTCTAGCCATTTAATGACCGTAATTCAAATATAAACTACATCTGCATGCAACGCCTAACCAAAACGGTTCGAATAATCATATATGTGTACTTGTGTGCAAGTTAATTCCATGTGCAGTAAATTAGAAAGAATTTTCAAACATATTGGCCTCACGACATGGACATGTGCATACGTATGCATGGAGTGACATGGCATTTTAATTCCAAAAAAGTAAAAAAATTATCAGAAATACATGAAACCTTGGTTGATTTAATGTCATGCGACCAAGATGATGTGGTAAAAAAATTGGTATGTTTGACGAAAGTTTGGACACACACCCCTCACAAACCGGAGCAACTCACTAGAAGGTTCGTGGGTCTAAGAGGGAACAATGTATGTTTGATGACGAACGGGAGATAGCTTCCTCTTACGGCCTTCAATTTTTTCTACGTCTAACATGCACTAATACAACTGTCATGTGAAAGTTAGAAAACTTTTAGGGGTCATTTGACGTTTTAAAGACAACTAAGTGATTTTCTAGCCATTTAATGACCGTAATTCAAATTTGAACTACATCTACATGCAATGCCTAACCATAATGGTTTGAAGAAAAATCATATTTTTGTGTACTTGTGTGCGAGTTAATTCCATGTGCAGTAAATTAGAAGGAATTTTCAAACATATTGGTCTCAAGGCATGGGCACACATGCATGGAGTGCCATGGCATTTTAATTCCAAAAAACAGAAAATGACCAGAAAAACATGAAACCTTGCTTGATTTAATGTCATGCCACCAAGATGATGTGGTAAAAAATTGGCATGTTTGACGAAAGTTTGGACACACACCCCTAACAAACCGGAGCAACTCACTAGAAGGCTCGTGGTTCCGAGAGGGAACAATGCATGTTTGATGACGAACGGGAATAGCTTCCTCTTACGGCCTTGAAATTTTTTTCTATGTTTAACGTGCACTAATACAACTGTCTTTTGAAAATTTGGAAAATTTCAGGGGTCATTTGACCTTTTGAAGACATTTAAGTGATTTTATAACCATTTGATGATCGTAATTCAAATTTGAACTACATATACATGCAATGCCTAACCATAACGGTTTGAAAAATCATATATTTGTGTACTTGTGTGCGAGTTAATTCCATGTGCGGTAATTTAGAAGGAATTTTCAAACATATTGGTCTCAAGGCTTGGGCACACATGCATGGAGTGCCATGGTATTTTAATTCCAAAAAAATAAAAAATGATCAGAAAAACATGAAACCTTGCTTGATTTAGTGTCATGCCACCAAGATGATGTGGTAAAAAAATTGGCATGTTTGACGAAAGTTTGGACACACACCCCTCACAAACCAAAGCAACTCTCTAGAAGGTTCGTGCTTCCGAGAGGGAACAATGCATGTTCGATGACGACCGGGAGATAGCTTCCTCTTACGGCCTTCAAATTTTTTTCCTATGTTTAACGTGCACTAATACAACTGTCTTCTGAAAATTTGGAAAATTTCAGGGGTCATTTGACCTTTTAAAGACATTTAAGTGATTTTCTAACCATCTAATGACCGTAATTCAAATTTGAACTACATCTACATGCAACGCCTATCGATAACGGTTTGAAAAATCATATATTTGTGTACTTGTGTGCGAGTTAATTCTATGTGCAGTAAATTAGAAGGAATTTTCAAACATATTGGTCTCAAGGCATGGGCACACATGCATGGAGTGCCATGGCATTTTAATTCCAAAAAAATAAAAAATGATCAGAAAAACATGAAACCTTGTTTGATTTAAGGGCGTGCCACCAAGATGATGTGGTAAAAAATTGGCATGTTTGACGAAAATTTGGACACACACCCCTCACAAACCGGATCTACTCACTAGAAGGTTCGTGGTTCTAAGAGGGAACAATGCATGTTTGATGACGAATGGTTGATAGCTTCCTCTTATGGCTTTCAATTTTTTTCTATGTTTAATGTGCACTAATACAACTGTCTTGTGAAAATTTGGAAAATTTCAGGCGTCATTTGACCTTTTGAAGACATTTAAGTGATTTTCTAACCATTTAATGATCGTAATTCAAATTTGAACTACATCTACATGCAACGCCTAACCATAACGGTTTGAAAAATCACATTTTTGTGTACTTCTGTGCAAGTTAATTCCATGTGCAGTAAATTAGAAGGAATTTTCAAACATATTGGTCTCAAGGCTTGGGCACACATGCATGGAGTGCCATGGCATTTTAATTCCAAAAAAATAAAAAATGATCAGAAAAACATGAAACCTTGCTTGATTTAGTGTCATGCCACCAAGATGATGTGGTAAAAAAATTGGCATGTTTGACGAAAGTTTGGACACACACCCCTCACAAACCGAAGCAACTCTCTAGTAGGTTCGTGGTTCCGAGAGGGAACAATGCAATTTTGATGACGAATGGGAGATAGCTTCCTCCTACGGCCTTCAAATTTTTTTCCTATGTTTAACATGCACTAATACAACTGTCTTCCGAAAATTTGGAAAATTTCAGGGGTTATTTGACCTTTTAAAGACATTTAAGTGATTTTCTAACCATCTAATGACCGTAATTCAAAATTTGAACTACATCTACATGCAACGCCTAACAATAACGGTTTGAAAAATCATATTTTTGTGTACTTGTGTGCGATTTAATTCCATGTGCAGTAAATTAGAAGGAATTTTCAAACATATTGGTCTCAAGGCATGGGCACACATGCATGGAGTGCCATGGCATTTTAATTCCATAAAATTAAAAAATGATCAGAAAAACATGAAACCTTGCTTGATTTAATGGCGTGCCACCAAGATGATGTGGTAAAAAAATTGGCATGTTTGACGAAAGTTTGGACACACAATCCTCACAAACCGGAGCAACTCACTAGAAGGTTCGTGGTTCGAAGAGGGAACAATGCATGTTTGATGACGAACGGGAGATAGCTTCCTCTTACGGCCTTCAATTTTTTTCTATGTTTAACGTGCACTAATACAATTGTCTTGTGAAAATTTGGAAAATTTCAGGGGTCATTTGACCTTTTAAAGACATTTAAGTGATTTTCTAACCATTTAATGACAGTAATTCAAATTTGAACTACATCTACATGCAATGCGTAAACATAACGGTTTGAAAAATCACATTTTTGTGTACTTGTGTGCGATTTAATTCCATGTGCTATAAATTAGAAGGAATTTTCAAATATATTGGTCTCAAGGCATGGGCACACTTGCATGGACCGCCATGGCATTCTAATTCCAAAAAATTAAAACTTATCAGAAAAACATGAAACTTTGCTTGATCTAATGTCATGCCACCAAGATGATGTGGTAAAAAAGTTGGCATGTTTGCCAAAAGTTTGGACACACACCCCTCACAAACCGGAGCAACTCACTAGAAGGTTCGTGGTTCCGAGAGGGAACAATGCATGTTTTATGACGAACGGGAGATAGCTTCCTCTTACGGCCTTCAATTTTTTTTCTAAGTCTAACATGCACTAATACAACTGTCATGCAAAAGTTTGGAAAATTTTAGGGGTCATTTGACATTTTAAAGACAATTAAGTGATTTTCTAGCCATTTAATGACGTAATTCAAATTTGAACTACATCTACATGCAATGCCTAACCATAACGGTTTGAAAAAAAAATCATATTTTGTGTACTTGTGTGCGAGTTAATTCCATGTGCAGTAAATTAGAAGGAATTTTCAAACATATTGGTCTCAAGGCATGGGCACACATGCATGGAGTGCCATGGCATTTTAATTCCAAAAAAACAAAAAATGACCAGAAAAACAAGAAATCTTGCTTGATTTAATGTCATGCCACCAAGATGATGTGGTAAAAAATTGGCATGTTTGACAAAAGTTTGGACACACACCCCTCACAAACCGGAGCAACTCACTAGAAGGTTCGTGGTTCCGAGAGGGAACAATGCATGTTTGATGACGAATGGGAGATAGCTTCCTTTTACGCCTTCAATTTTTTTCTATGTTTAACGTGCACTAATACAACAGTCTTGTGAAAATTTGGAAAATTTCAGGGGTCATTTTACCTTTCAAAGACATTTAAGTGATTTTATAATGATTTAATGATCGTAATTCAAATTTGAACTATATATACATGCAACGCCTAACCATAACGGTTTGAACAATCATATATTTGTGTACTTCTGTGCGAGTTAATTCCATGTGCAGTAAATTAGAAGGAATTTTCAAACATATTGGTCTCAAGGCTTGGGCACACATGCATGGAGTGCCATGGCATTTTTCAAACATATTGGTCTCAAGGCATGGGCACACATGCATGGAGTGCCATGGCATTTTTTTAATTCCAAAAAATTAAAAAATGATCAGAAAAACATGAAACCTTGCTTGATTTAATGGCATGCCACCAAGATGATGTGGTAAAAAAATTGGCATGTTTGATGAAAGTTTGGACACACACCCCTCACAAACCGGAGCAACTCACTAGAAGGTTCGTGGTTCGAAGAGGGAACAATGCATGTTTGATGACGAACGGGAGATACCTTCCTCAAATGGCCTTCAATTTTTTTCTATGTTTAACGTGCACTAATACAATTGTCTTGTGAAAATTTGGAAAATTTCAGGGGTCATTTGACCCATTAAAGACATTTAAGTGATTTTCTAACCATTTAATGATAGTAATTCAAATTTAACTACATCTACATGCAATGCCTAACCATAATAGTTTGAAAAATCACATTTTTGTGTACTTGTGTGCGAGTTAATTCAATGTGCAGTAAATTAGAAGGAATTTTCAAACATATTGGTCTCAAGGCATGGGCACACTTGCATGGAGAGCCATGGCATTTTAAGTCCAAAAAAATAAAAACTTATCAGAAAACATGAAACTTTGCTTGATCTAATGTCATGCCACCAAGATGATGTGGTAAAAAAGTTGGCACGTTTGCAAAAAGTTTGGACACACACCCCTCACAAATCGAAGCAACTCACTAGAAGGTTCGTGGTTCCGAGAGGGAACAATTCAAGTTTGATGACGAATGGGAGATAGCTTCCTCTTACGGCCTTCAATTTTTTCTACGTCTAACATGCACTAATACAGCTGTCATGTGAAAGTTTGGGAAATTTTAGGGGTCATTTGACGTTCTAAAGAAAATTAAGTGATTTTCTAGCCATTTAATGACCGTAATTCAAATTTGAACTACATCTACATACAATACCTAACCATAAGGGTTTGAAAAAAATCATATTTTTGTGTACTTGTGTGCGAGTTAATTCCATGTGAGTAAATTAGAAGGAATTTTCAAACATATTGGTCTCAAGGCATGGGCACACATGCATGGAGTGCCATGGCATTTTAATTCCAAAAAAACAAAAAATGACCAGAAAAACTTGAAACCTTGCTTGATTTAATGTCATGCCACCAAGATGATGTGGTAAAAAAATTGGCATGTTTGACGAAAGTTTGGACATACACCCCTAACAAACCGGAGCAACTCACTAGAAGGTTCGTGGTTCCGAGAGGGAACAATGCATGTTTGATGACGAACAAGAGATAGCTTCCTCTTACGGCCTTCAATTTTTTTTCTACGTTTAACTTCCACTAACACAACTGTCTTGTGAAAATTTGGAAAATTTCAGGGATCATTTGGCCTATTAAAGACATTTAAGTGATTGTATAATCATTTAATGATCTAATTCAAATTTGAACTACATCTACATGCAACGCCTAACCATAACGGTTTGAAAAATCATATTTTTGTGTAGTTGTGTGCGAGTTAATTCCATGTGCAGTAAATTAGAAGGAATGTTCAAACATATTGGTCTCAAGGCTTGGGCACACATGCATGGAGTGCCATGACATTTTAATTCCAAAAAAATAAAAAATGATCATAAAAACATGAAACCTTGCTTGATTTAGTGTCATGCCACCAAGATGATGTGGTAAAAAAATTGGCATGTTTGGCGAAAGTTTGGACATACAACCCTCACAAACCGAAGCAACTCACTAGAAGGTTCGTGGTTCTGAGAGGGAACAATGCATGTTTGATGACGAACGGGAGATAGCTTCCTCTTACGACCTTCAAATTTTTTTCCTATGTTTAATGTGCACTAATACAACTGTCTTGTGAAAATTTGGAAAATTTCAGATGTCATTTGACCTTTTAAAGACATTTAAGTGATTTTATAACCATTTAATGACCGTAATTCAAATTTGAACTACATCTACATGCAACGCCTAACCATACCGGTTTGAAAAATCATATTTTTGTGTACTTGTGTGCGAGTTAATTCCATGTGCAGTAAATTAGAAGGAATTTTCAAACATATTGGTCTCAAGGCATGGGCACACATGCATGGAGTGCCATGGCATTTTAATTCGAAAAAATTAAAAAATGATCAGAAAAACATGAAACCTTGCTTGATTTAACGGCATGCTACCAAGATGATGTGGTAAAAAATTAGCATGTTTGATGAAAGTTTGGACACACACCCCTCACAAATAGGAGCAACTCACTAGAAGGTTCATGGTCGCGAGAGGGAACAATGCATGTTTGATGACGAATGGGAGATAGCTTCCTCTTACGACCTTCAATTTTTTTCTATGTTTAACGTGCACTAATACAATTGTCTTGTGAAATTTTGGAAAATTTCAGGGGTCATTTGACCTTTTAAAGACATTTAAGTGATTTTCTAACCATTTAATGACCGTAATTCCAATTTGAACTACATCTACATGCAACGCCTAACCATAACGGTTTGAAAAATCACATTTTTGTGTACTTGTGTGCGAGTTAATTCCATGTGCAGCAAATTAGAAGGAATTTTCAAACATATTGGTCTCAAGGCATGGGCACACTTGCATGGAGTACCATGGCATTTTAATTCCAAAAAATTAAAAACTTATCACAAAAACATGAAACTTTGCTTGATCTAATGTCATGCCACCAAGATGATGTAGTAAAAAAATTGGCATGTTCGCCGAAAGTTTGGACACACACCCCTCACAAACCGGAGCAACTCACTAGAAGGTTCGTGGTTCCGAGAGGGAACAATGCATGTTTGATGACGAACGGGAGATAGCTTCCTCTTACGGCCTTCAAATTTTATTCTAAGTCTAACATGCACTAATACAACTATCATGTGAAAATTTGGAAAATTTAAGGGGTCATTTGAGCTTTTAAAGACATTTAATTAATATTTCTGGTGTTTAAAAAAGAAAATGTAAAGATCTGGCAAGACAACTAGCCCCCACGTGATTGGCTCTCTATCTTGTGGCTCAATGTTTGGTAGGTGAGTGGCGGGGATCATTAATCAGACACGGTTCTACGCTGGAAACCGTCAGCTATTATGTTCACACCCGGATTTTGGCTATTATGTTCACACACGGATTTTGCTGCGGGAATCGTGTGTCATTCAAACTACATTACTCGTAAAATTCCGGCGACCGGCGTCTGTACTGCCCCGGTCGATCGAGATTCCGGTCGCCAATAAATACTACCTTGCTCACTTCGTCCCGCCTGTATTCTCATCTACACCCTCCCCTCGCTCGCCTCTCTCTCTCTCAAATCTCTGCCATGGCACCGCCGGTCTACCCA
>NC_057803.1:357661690-357681304 GCF_018294505.1 Triticum aestivum
TCTGTGGAAGTCGCTGCCGCCGGATGAGAAAGCCAGGCAAGTGGCATTCAAGAAGGAGATGGTAGAGGAGGAAGTCAGGTACGAGGGGCCTGTGAAGCCCGTGATGCCGCCTGGAAAAAGGAGGCGGAGGAGCTTTGGGGGCGGGCGCGTCGTCGTGCCGAGGAGGTGTACGAAGACGGGTACTTCACGAGGAAGGTCATAGGCGTTGGGCGCCTCGTCCTGCGTGGAGGTGGGCTGATAAGCTCCAGCGTGCCACCGACGAGGACCTCTGGTGGCCGCCCAACGAAATGGGAAGATCGGCTGCATGCGTCCGCCAGGAAGAGGCATATCTATACGTCAAGCGCTGCGAGGCAGAGGAGGCGGAGTACTGCCTCCGTACTGGGAAGATGCCGCGCACCAAGGAGCTGCTGGCAAGGGGTTGTCGGGATACTGGCCCCAGGAGGGATTATTAGTTTTAGTATTGTTCATTTTCAACTTTATGCATTGTACCTAGTAGTTAAGTATCATCACATATATTTGATGATATTATATATTATGTGATGAACTAATGAACATTTAATATATATATATATATATATATATATATATGAATTCCATTTTCTATCTGTTTTTGTATACTAATTTGAATCTAGCTGTTATCATCCACATATACAGAATGGAAAGCGTATATACACACATTGAAACAGAACATATAAGAATGGAAAACAGAGTACACACATTGAAATAGAGCAATACTATGAGTGCTGTGAATACATAGTTGTCCACGTCAAATTGACTTTCCAAAATAAAACACGTCCATGAGACCATGACCAACCGCCCTTGCCTACGGTAGCTCTTGGCTCTGCCTGAACTCGTGCAGGCGTTTGTCCAAGCAGTCGACACGCTCGCGGTACATCTGGAGCGCGATCTCGAGATCCAAGTTGGCTATTTCATCGAAGATCACCAGCTCGAGGATGCGACAACCATGTTCCCCTACTGCGCCTAGGTGGACACTTGGGCCAAGGAGGCGATCGAGCCTATGGACCAGCGCGTTGGCATCTAGTGGGCCGCAAACAAGGCGAACGGCGGCACCCATGCGAACGGCGCAGCGGGCGTCCGGTGCAAGTACGGCGATGAGGGCCTCTGCCCACTCCTGGCAAGGAATGGGGGTACTTACCGGACATGTGCCCAGCTGTGACGCCGTATTGACAGCAAGCAGGCACTGATGGATCTGCTCTTGCTGTGCGGCATGCCGCCTCTCCCTCTGCGGTGCTCCAATGGTCTCGCCGTGTGGCGAGCCACAGCCTATCAACGCGGACGCGCCTAGCTTGCTATGTGGCGGGCCATCGATCATGTTGTGCGGCGAGCTGCGGCCTGTTGGCGTTGACATGCCTATCTTGATCCGTGCTGCTCAAGCACCATGCGCCAAAGGTCTGCTCAACCCTGGCAAGGACGCGCATCATGGTGTTGTCCATTGCGTTGCCGGGGAGCACCTCGGCCAAGACAGGCCGTGGTGTCTGCTTGTTTTCCTCGTCGACAAGGTTGGTGGCAGAGGCAGCGCTTTGGTGGGTTGGCATGCTTGGAAAAGGGGCATGTGCTACAGGCTGCGCTTGTCACCTCCGTGCGTCGTGCCGCCTATGCGCAATATCGCTGGGTGGCGGGAAATAGGTGAGGAAATGCCGGGAAATGGTGGCATGTTCATAAAACGCCATCAATTAATGGAAACTTAGCATAGAAGGAACGTCGAGCTAGCACAAGAAGGAGATGATGATGAGATGAACACGGACCACACTGGGGAACCATTTCTGTTATTATCGGTATTCGCACACATTTCTGATTACAGACCTGTTTGCCACGTATCACAAACATCTTGTTATATTGAACCATTTATGTTCTCTTGCCTCAACGCAAACAGTTCATCCGAGTGAACCGCATGCCGTATATCGCACACACCTTCATCTGGCTGCCTGTTTCTTTTGTGTTGCCTAATCACAAACAGTTCATCCGAGTGAACCGTATGCTGTATATAACGCACACACCTTCATCTGGCTGCCGTTTCCTTTGTTCCTCCTCATTGCAAATAGTTAATTGAGTTGAACCATATGCCCTGCATCGCACACGCAACTAAAATATGAACCATGTTTGATGCATCCTCCATCGCAAACGTTTTGCACCTTATTTGACGGGTTTTTTACACCACTATTTGCGATTATGGCATCGCACACAGTTTTGTCGAAGGGTCTCTGATCTTAGTGTTGCGTTAGCATCATCCTGCAGTAGTGATATCCAATAGCAGCACGGTGCTTCCTCAGAATTTTTAATAACCTTTCTTCTTCATGTTCTGAAAGGTTAGCACTAATAATAACAAGATATATCTTTTTCTCATTAAGATAAGCATACTTCAAAGTGTTAGGCAATTGCTTTAATTTGAACATACGATCACCTTTAGGTGGGGGAGGACCTCCTAGAGTTTCAATAGGCAAATTGTCTTTAAGGATAGGTTGTTGTTCAAACAATATTTTATCTATTTCATTTGTTTCACGCAAGTGCATATCATTTTCATGGTCTAGCAAATATTGTTCTAGTGTATTAGTAGGAGGTACAGCAATAGAAGCAAGACCAATTATTTCATCCTTACTAGGTGATTATTTATCATGAGGTTGTTGATGAAACTTAGAGAAATTAAACTCATGAGCCACATCACCAAAGTTGACACTGACTGTTTCTTTATGCAATCTATCTTAGCATTGACAGTGTTCAAGAAAGGTCTACCAAAAATTATGGGACAAGAGTCATCTTGTGGGGAACCAAGAACTAGAAAATCAGTAGGGTATTTTATTTTCCCACACAAGACTCCAACATCTCTAACAATCACAAGTGGTGTGATGGTATCTCTGTTAGCAAGTTCAATAGTAACATATATGTCTTCTATTTTAGCTGGTGCTATATCACTCATAATTTCTTGGTATAAAGTAAAAGGAAGAGCTCTCACACTAGCACCTAAATCACATAAACCATGGTAGCAATGATCTCTTATTTTAACTGAGATACCAGCCACACCAACAACAGGCTTGTTCTTATCTTTAGTATTGGGTTTGGCAATTCTATCAGCATCATCACAGAAGTAAATAACATGTCAATCAATATTATCGACCAAGAGATCTTTAAACATAGCAACACTAGGTTCTACTTTAATTTGTTCAGAAGGTTTAGGTGCTTTAATATTATTTATGCGAATCACTTTTGATACCTTAGCATATTCCTTTATCCTAACAGGGAAAGGTGGTTTTCCAATATAAGTAGTAGGCACAACTAGATCAACATTGTAAATGATAGTTTCATCTTTAACTATGACCGGTCCTTTAATTTCTTCTTTGTAGGGAGATCAACATGAGTAGAAAATGATTCACAAAAAGAGGCTACTATCTCAGAGTCGACTCCATATTTAGTGCTAAACTTGTGAAAAGCATCGGTAATCATAAAACATTTAACACAATCAAACTCAAGCTTAATACCTGACTCTTCACCTTTGTCGAGTTCCCAATCTTCAGAGTTGCTTTTAATTATATCTAAAATATCCCACCTGAACTCAATAGTATTCTTCATAAAAGAACCAGCACAAGAAGTATCGAGCATGGATTGATCATTACGAGAAAGCCAAGCATGAAAATTCTTAATGATAATTTCTCTTGAGACTCATGATTGGGGCCTGAATATAACATTGACTTAAGCCTCCCCCAAGCTAGAGTGACACTTTCTCCTTCACGAGGCCTAAAATTATATATATAGTTCCGATCACGATGAACTAGATGCATAGGATAAAACTTTTGGTGAAATTCCAATTTCAATCGATTCCAGTTCCAAGATCCAATATCATCACATAGCCTATACCATGTCAATGGTTTTCCCCCAAAGATAAAGGGAAAACCTTCTTCTTGACTTCATCTCCGAGTAAACTTGCAAGCTTAAACAATCCACAAATTTCATCCCCATGTATCAAATATATATCGGGATGCGTTGTTCCGTCTCCTGCATAAGGATTAGCTAACAGCTGCTCTATCATACCCGAAGGAATCTCATAACAAATATTTTTAGTAGGTGAAGTAGGTTGAGGGGAAACTCTTTGTGCTTTCGGTCGAGGTGGAGATACCCCGAACAAACCCCTCAAAGGATTGTCTTCCATAGTAACAAGTGACAATAGATTTCAACACATAATATGAAATTTTCATCAACGATTTCCACTTACCAACAGTGCTTCACGCCAGCCTGGTTCGTCCTGCGAGTGGCGCACAGGGCTCTTTCTGCAGCGGTGCGCTGGGGCTCCGGCATCGCGGTGTTGCTCATGGCACGCGGCCTGGGAAGGGCATGGTGCAGGCGCCAGCTGGGGTGCCGTAGAGGCTGCGGCGCCGCCCGTGGGTAGCACGGCCCCGCCCCCGGACCCAGCGGCACGTGGCTCGTCGTCTCAGATTCGGACGATGCCGCTTGCCTTGCTCCGATCGCCAGAATGTCGTGGATGCTCGTGGGCCACGTCTCTGGCCCCATCCATGGGCACCCGGCCGGCTGCTGGCGCTGGCGCGGACGGGCCGGCCTCGGATGAGCCGATCGATATGATTCCTTTTCTCTTGGGGGCCATGGTGATGATGAAGTCGGTGTGCTAACCTTCAAACCGGATTTTCACAGCTTGCGCCCCTACCTAGGGTGCCAAAGATGTCGGGGGAAACGACACCTACAGGATCATGAGGAATCCATTTTGCTATGGTTGGCGAGCGCGGGGCTGTGGAAAGAGCGGGATTGAGAGATCAACGCAGGGGGATTATCCAAGTTCTGGCCGCAAGCGATGCATAATACCTTACTCCTGCTGGGTTATGTTTATCTGGTGTTCTTGGACTAGCTACGAAGCATGCAGGGTCCAAAAATCCGAATCCCCTCTCAGTACACCGAGGGCCTCCTTTTATAGTCAAAGGGGCTGCCACAGTGGCACACAGGAGGTGGAAAGCTATACAGTAGTCGAGTCTATCTCCTGGCACCGTAGGACAAACGCATTTAATGCGCTGCCGATGTGCCCTTCTTGCTTTATCGGTGTAACACCCATGATGCGGGTATATCTCCCACGTGTCAGAGCACGACTTAGAGGCATAACCGCATTGTAGGCAATGTTGCAAGAGGGGTAATCTTTACACATCCCATGTACTGAATAAGGAAAGAGGTACATAGTTGGCTTATAATCGCCATGTCAAACAATGCATAAATATATCACTACAATCATCCAGATACAATCAAGGTCCGACTACAGAACCAAAATAAAGACAACCCCAAATGCATAATGTCCCCGATCGCCCCAACTGGGCTCCACTACTGATTGTCTGGAAAGGAAACGTGGTATCGTCCTGAGTCCTCATCGAACTCCCACTTGAGCTCAGTCGCATCTCCTGGAACGGTATCATCGGTCTCTACATCTGGTTTTGGAAGGAATCTGTGAGTCAAGGGGACTCAGCAATCTCACACCCTCACGATCAAGACTATTTAAGCTTATAGGTAAGGCAAAAGGTATGAGGTGGAGCTGCAGCAAGCACTAGCATATATGGTGGCTAACTTACGCAAATGAGAGCGAGAAGAGAAGGCAAGGCACGGTCGAGAAACTATGATCAAGAAGTGATCCTAGAATAACCTACGGTCAAGCATAACACGAGACCGTGTTCTCTTCCTGGACTCCGCCGAAAAGAGACCATCACGGCCACACACTCTGTTGATTCATTTTAATTAAGTTAAGTTTCAGGATTTCTACAACCGGACATTAACAAATTCCCGTCTGCCCATAACCGCGGGCACGGCTTTCGAAAGTTCAAATCCCTACAGGGGTGTCCCAACTTAGCCCATCACAAGCTCTCATGGTCAACGAAGGATATTCCTTCTCCCAAGACAACCCGATCAGACTCGGAATCCCGGTTACAAGACATCTCGACAATGGTAAAACTAAACCAGCAAAGCCACCCGAATGTGCCGACAAATCCCGATAGGAGCTGCACATATCTCGTTCTCAGGGCACACCGGATTGTCCAAACTTCCGGTAGGCCAGCCCAGAGTTGCCCCTCGTGGCCACCGGCGGCTGACAAGTTGGACCAACACTCAGAGGAGCACTGGCTCGGGGGTTTAATAAAAAGATGACCCTTGAGTCCGCGAAACCCAAGGAAAAAAGGCTAGGTGGCAAATGGTAAAACCAATGTTGGGCCTTGCTGGAGGAGTTTTATTCAAGGCGAACTTCCAAGGGCTTCCCATTATAACCCAACCGTGTAAGGAACGCAAAATCAAGGAACATAACACCGGTATGACGGAAACTAGGGCGGCAAGAGTGGAACAAAACACCACGCATAAGGCCGAGCCTTCCACCCTTTACCAAGTATATAGATGCACTAAAGTAAACAAGATATATAAAGATATCCCAACAATAAACATGTTCCAACATGGAACAAACTCCAATCTTCACCTGCATCTAGCAACGCTATAAGAGGGGCTGAGCAAAGCGGTAACATAGCCAAACAATGGTTTGCTAGGACAAGGTGGGTTAGGGGCTTGACATGGCAATATGGGAGGCATGATAAGGCATGTGGTAGGTATCGTAGCATAGGCATAGCAAAAGAGCGAGCATCTAGAAATCAAAGATAGAAGTGATTTTGAGGGTATGGTCATCTTGCCTGCAAAGTTCTCCGAGTTGACGTTAGCTTGATCCTCGTAAGCATACTCAACTGGTTCCTCGATCACGTACTCGTCTCCCGGCTCTACCCAAAGCAAGAACAGAAGCAAAGGGAGACACAATCAACCACGGCGTGATGCACAAGCAACATGATGCAAAACATGGCATGATATGAGGGATGTGATATGAAATGTATATGCATGTTTCGGAAAGGAAAGATTGAACCAGGCCTCAACTTGGAAAACTAAGAGTGCCGCTTGAAAGATGAGTTGATTTCGGTCGAAATCGATATAAAGATCACCGGAATCGGATGCACGGTTTGCAAATGGCAAGCAAAACAATAATGGCACAAATCTGCGATTAACAGCACGAGGCCATCTAAATGCATCAAGAACAACAAGCTACTACACTCTAACATAACAACAAAGCACATGGAAGTGATCCACTCAAGATGCTTGACAAAAGATGAACACTGAGCTACGGCTAAATCACACAATAGCAGGTTCAAACAAGCATGACAAAAGTGCAAAAGATTTCAGGTTACAGACTTAGTGAAATTAACATGTCAGGAATTTAACATCAGGAAGCAATGTTCAGAGAAAGATATCAACATGCTACAGGAACATATCATGGAAAAGAAAGGCATGGCATGAATCTACTCAAAGCATACAACAAAAGTCCCTTACTGACCATAAGCCAAAAGGGATCAGAAAATACAATGGAAACCATGTGAACATAGCAAGTTTCGTTAACGGATTCAGACTTAGCAGAAAACTGGAACATGGCAAAAATAGATTCACGTAGGCATGTTTACGATCTCGATGCACTCACCACAAGGCATTGCATGAAAAACTAAGAATAGACCAGCCAGTAGACATGGCATAGAAGCTAAACATGGCAAGAACAACCTCATAGAATGCACAGATCAACTACAACAACCTCGGCAAAATTGCTTAACATGTAAACAATCTGCTAGGAACATTTTATAGCAAAAGTGGAGCAAGATTGAGTCATGCTAGGGTGCTCCATAATTGCAAACAAAGACATGAATGGAAAGAGCATAACAATATCTCGAAAACATCCTTACTAAACATGCTCAAAAGAGGCATGGATCACTCTGTAGCAACAATAGTACATGGCATAAAATATTATTAGGGAAAAGACTTAGAAGATTTCTAAGTCCCTGAAATCGGCAACATCACGAGAGCTACTTTGCATGCTTGTGCTAGTCACCACAGAGATCACAAAAATACATGGCATACACCCCTGTAAAGATGGCATGGCATACTTCAAAACACATGTAGGGCTCAAGATCATAGGAGGCACACATTAAACATGGCAAAAATGACAAATGTCCAAATTCTGTGAAGAATATGAAACTAACATTACCTAGCACTCTTGAAACAGCATTTAGGGCATCAAGATGAACTCAAATGAACATGGTGCAATGGAACGAAATGAAGTACACATCAAGACGAACAATTTGATATGCTACATGCCCAAAACGGAGCCACGGGTGCAAAGTTATGATGCGATGAAATATGCTAAAAAATTACTGGGACTTAGGGCAAAAATCAGGTCAACCTCCCAGATCTGGATCTAGGGTTCGTGCACGCGGATCGAAGTTTGTCGGGGAGTCGCCGGAGAAGACTCCAGCGTCGAGGAGGAGGCCGGCCGGAGCTTGGGGGACGCCGGAGAAGCGGGATCCGGCCCGGGAGCTCGCCGGGGCGGCGATGGATGGGGGGGCGGCACGCGCGGGCGCGGGACGGTGCGGTGGCGCGGCGGCTGGCGACGAAGGCGAGGCGGCGGTGAGCGGTGCGGTGGCGAAGGCGAAGCGGGGTGGCGCGGGCGGTGAGGAGGCGGCGCGAGGCGGCGGCCGACATGGGCGGCGTGGCACGCGCGGGCTCGGGGAGGGCCTGCCCTGGGCCCGGACGGACCGGCGATGTAGGGAGGCACGGCGGAGAATGGGGAGGTGCCACATGGCGGTGGCGGCGCGGGTCGAACACGTCTGACCGGCTGATTTTTGTCCGGTGGCGCGAGGAGGGGGAGAGGTTAGGGTTTCGCCCGAAATTTCGGAGGGGGGTCTATATTTATAGGTAGAGGGAGCTAGGAGGCTCCAAATTGAGCACGGTTTGTGGCCACGCGATCGTGATCGAACGACCAAGATGATGTAGGGGGTTTAGGTGGGTTTTGGGCCACTTTGGAGAGGTGTTGGGCTGCAACACACATGAGGCCTTTTCGGTTCCTCGGTTAACCGTTGGAGTATCAAATGAAGTCCAAATGGCACGAAACTTGACAGACGGTCTACTGGTAGTAAACCAAGGCCGCTTGGCAAGTCTTGGTCCAGTCCAAGAACGTTTAACATCTGCACACGAAAGGAGGCAAAAGGGGACACCGGAGGACATAGGAGCGCCGGAATGCAAAACGGACAACGGGGAAAATGCTCGGATGCATGAGACGAACATGTATGCAAATGCGATGCACATGATGACATGATATGATATGCATGACAAAGACAAAAGCGACATGGAGACAAAAACCCAACAACGAGGAATCTCATAACTTAGTGTCGGAAAAGGCAAGAGTTGGAATACAAATATGGCAGGTTACATATGGGGCGTTACAACACTCCACCACTACAAAAGGATCTCGTCCCGAGATCTAGGACTGGAAAAACTCCGCATATTCGGAACGGAGGTGGTCCTCGTGCTCTCAGGTGGCTTCATGGTCGGAATGATGTGACCACTTCACTTTCAGGAATTTGATAGACTTGTTGCGAGTCTTGCGCTCAGTTTCTTCAAGAATAGCAACAGGGTGCTCATGATAAGACATGTCTTCTTGGAGATCAATCTCTTCGAAGTTGATGGTGCAGTCAGGAGTCTTGAAACACTTGCGGAGCTAATACACGTGAAACATGTCGTGCACGTTTGCAAAGTTGGATGGAAGCTCAAATTGATAGGCGAGATCGCCTCTTTTGCCAATGATCTTGAAAGGACCCACGTATCTAGGGGCAAGCTTCCCTTTGATACCGAAGTGACGAGTACCTTTCATTGGAGAGACGCGGAGGTAGACATGGTCTCCGATCTCGAAAGCCAAGTCACTATGCTTGTTATCATAGTAACTCTTCTGGCGCGATTGCGCAGCTTTGAGATTTTCACGAATGACTTTGCAGATTTCTTCAGCCTCTGTGATCAAGTCATTGCCAAGAAGTTGGCGTTCACCAGTCTCTGACCAGTTAAGAGGAGTACGACACTTCCTGCCATAGAGAATCTCGAATGGGGCCTTGCCCGAACTCGCTTGGAAGCTGTTGTTGTAGGAGAACTCGGCATATGGAAGACAATCTTCCCACTTCATACCGAAAGAAATGACATATGCCCTGAGCATATCTTCAAGAATTTGATTGACTCGCTCGACTTGCCCACTTGTTTGAGGTTGAAAAGTTGTGCTGAAGCGAATGTTGGTGCCCATGGCCTTCTGAAAAGAATCCCAAAACTTGGAGGTGAAGATGCTTCCACTATCTGAAGAAATCAACTGCGAAATGCCGTGAAGAGAGACAATCCTGGAGGTATATAGCTCTGCCAACTAAGTTGCTGTGATAGATTCTTTGATAGGAAGAAAATGAGCCACTTTGGTGAGCTTGTCGATGACAATGAAGATAGCATCATTGCCACGTTTGGACTTGGGGAATCCAGTCACGAAGTCCATCTCAATATGGTCAAACTTCCATTCTAGAGTGGCAAGAGGTTGGAGGAGACCAGCTGGTCGTTGGTGTTCTGCTTTCACTCTTCTGCAGACATCACATTCATTTACGAACTGAGCAATCTCGCGCTTCATTTGAGTCCACCAATACGACTGCTTGAGGTCATGGTACATCCTTGTACTTCTAGGGTGAATAGAGAGAAGTGAATTGTGAGCCTTGTTCATAATGACTTTATGAAGGTCACCTGTCGGTGTCAAAACCGGCGGATCTCGGGTAGGGGGTCCCGAACTGTGCATCTAGGCCGGATGGTAACAGGAGGCAGGGGACACGATGTTTCACCCAGGTTCGGGCCCTCTTAATGGAGGTAAAACCCTACGTCCTGCTTGATTAATATTAATGATATGGGTAGTACAAGAGTAGATCTACCACGAGATCAGAGAGGCTAAACCCTAGAAGGTAGCCTATGGTATGATTGTTGTTCGTCCTATGGACTAAAACCCTCCGGTTTATATAGACACCGGAGAGGGCTAGGGTTACATAGAGTCGGTTACAATGGTAGGAGATCTACATATCCGTATCGCCAAGCTTGCCTTCCACGCCAAGGAAAGTCCCTTCCGGACATGGGACGAAGTCTTCAATCTTGTATCTTCATAGTCCAGGAGTCCGGCCGAAGGTATAGTCCGGCTATCTGGACACCCCCTAATCCAGGACTCCCTCAGTAGCCCCCGAACCAGGCTTCAATGACGACGAGTCCGACGCGCAAATTGTCTTCAGCATTGCAAGGCGGGTTCTTCTCCAAATTCTGTGTACCTATTGAACAGTGTCCGGTTTCTTGTAAATGTAGTGCTCCTTGGCTTCTATGCCCAATAATGGCCATTTTCCACATGTCAAATGAATATGAAAAGTCAGGGTGTTTTTTATATTTACACCCCTAGCCGCGTGAATGAGCCGCCTATTTAAGGTGACGAGGATTTAGATCCAAACCACACCTTCTCCCTTCCGCGAGTATTCATCAGAGCGTATCCGACAGAGGTCCATTCCATCATGGAGGACGACGCCACCCGCTACAGTCGTAAGGGGCCGGATTCTGCTGCCGCTCTAATAAAGACCTTGTCCGCTTTGTACAAGGGAGAAGAGGAGGAATTTCTCCGCGTCAACCCACGGGGTGGATTTTCTATGTACAATCCCCCAAGTTGGGTAAGTGGACACTTTTACTTGCCCATCCGTTTTATATTCCCATTGTTAAATTTTCAGTCTAATGACTTCAACACAGGAACTGCGCCAGGCTGTTAAAGAAATAAACAGCCCTCCTCCACAACCCGAGGATCCGGGATGGTCCCTCGACCCGGCCTCTCAAGAGGATCCAGACTTATCTATGGAGCTGATTGATGGAGTGTTTCATCAATTGAGCAAGGACAACGCCTTGGTGGCCATTACGGCCGATTATCCAGGGCTACTCCCAGCCTCGCAGGTAACTGAGACCGGAGTCCCAGCACTTTGAAAAGGGATCTGTCCTCGCGTGTTTTCGATTGCCATATGACAACCGTGTTTTGCAGGGGAGGTCCTTGAGATGGGAGGCCGAGCCTGCGGCGACTAGCCAACGAGGGGTGGCAAGGCCCTGCGAGCTGAAAAGAAGTGCGGTCCGGACTGAGGCACTGGTGCAAAGGTATAGCGCGCCACCTTATTCCCAGGTGTTATTCCTTCGAGGCATATTAACGCTCGTGCTCTCTTCAGGACGAAGAGACCTCGCCGGACTATATCCGGAGAGGCTGCCAATCGCGCCTCCACCAGCCAGGCTCCAAACCCTGGTCCGGAAGCGGAGATGAACACGAGGCGTGCACCGGACGCTCCTCCGACGGAGGATGCAGACAGGCTGTCTGCCACCAATTCCGAGGTGGAGAGTGCCATGAACCACAGGCGTCGCCGGACAGTTCTTCACGACGCTTGTTTCTCCCAAGAGGCATTGGATGCCTTCAATTCGGGAGACGCGTACCTCCGTGCCGCTCAAAATGGTCTAGCCAGAGCCACGGAGCAGTATGTGAAAGACATACGGGTATGAAAATTTTGGTAATTATATATATGTACCAGTAGCCCCCGAGACTTGAAACAGTTAGAATAACTGATTTAAGGATCATCTGTTATGCAGGTTCTTACAGAAAAGAATACCCTGCTAGCCCAGGCGCTGGGAGAGTGCAAAGCCCAACTTGAGGCCACACTAGCCGCGGCAGGGGAGCCCAAGTAGACCCCCTCTGGTAATATACGCTTCGAAAGATAAGTATTTTGCGAAGTGCGGTGTGGGTGCAAATCTGACAAATGAAATTGCAGATGGCACCGGATTAAATCCGGAAGTGCAACAACTCCGACGCCAGCTGAAGGCTAGTGAGAGCGTGCTGACAAAGGTGAGGCGGGAGAAGAACGATCTCCAAGATGCCAACACCAAGCTGGGCATTGAACTGAAGGACATTTGTGCCCAGCTGTTGGACTCCGTGAAGGAGAATCAGCGGCTTCGACGCGGCATATATAGTAAGTGCTTAAACGAACTTTGAAAAAAAGAGTTCGGCGAGGAAGTCGACTAACAGAGTAATGTCTATAGGTATGCTAACAGGTCGTCCTGCAGAGGAAATGCCCGGTTCTACGGGTGACCTTCTTCCCGAGCTCTCACAACTGCACGAGCGAGTTCGGCAGGTGATGCAAGGCGTCGCCCAGGCTTTGTGGCCATCCGTCTCCAAGCCCGAAGGCCTTGGAGAGCTTGTAGAGAAGCTGAAGGGAGCGCGGCGGCGCTTCTGATTTTGGAAGATGTTGGCCTGCCGTCAAGGCGCCAGGGAGGCCTGGGCCATGGTGAAGACGCGGTACAGGAAGGCTGACCCAAACCACATGGCCGAGGTCGGACCCGTAGGGCCCGATGGGAAGGAGATCCCTGTGAGCTTAGTATACAGCCAAGTAGAGTTGGCCGCAAAGTATTCCCAACAGGACTGTAAACTAGACAGCCTGTTAGATGGTATTGAAGAGGAATACAATCAGTCAGATTGACTATGTAATTTTAATTGACATGTGTAATGCCTTCTAGCTGGATTCTAGATCGTTTGTCGTCGCTGACCTTTTCGCTTCAACCTCGGGACCTAACGGTCCGGAGTGTGTCTGGATACCCTCGTGGTTATATAAGAACCGAGGTATGCATGGAGACCAGGTGTAGGGGTCATTAGTGCTTGAACAGACAAGTGCCCAACTAGTTATGTTATATTACATGGTTAGTAAGAAACATCTTCTAGGGAGAATAGTTCGGTTAGGGGTTCCTTTCCCTAGGAGGCATGCCCTAAAGTGCATGTCCATTCTACGAAAAGAGGCGCAGGAAAAACATCTGGGGGTGTACAGATAAAAAAAGATCATCTTTAGTTCACCGACCGAATATTCCCTTAAGAACGCTAGCTTTCGGCTTCACCCAGTCTGAGGTACACATCCGGCTGACCCGGCAGTAACAATCGTAGAGGTGCTCCCTTTACCACCTAGCCGAACAATCAGGAACGTAGGGGTAAGCACAGGAGCCAGGCAACCCAGCTTGGCCAAAACTTAAGTCATATCGATGCATATCATGGCAAATAAAAGGTACATGCGGAAGTGTGACACATGTGTTGGGCATGAAGCCCGTATAAATAAGCTTCTGTTTAAAGAAGCCCCCGGGTTTAATGAGCGCGGATCGCGCGTCATTTTATGAGCCTTTAAAGGCTATAAGAGAGAGAGAGAGAGAGAGAGAGAGAAGGAGAGAAATGTAAGATAGAAAGTATATAAAAATGGATAGAGGAAAGAGACGAACACAGAGTCTGGCGCTAGGCATAGAATCTTCGGAGACGGGCTGCGTTCCATGGGTTCGGCTTGAGTTGGTTATCCGATGCATCTCACGGGCGGTACGCTCCACCAGTCAGGACTTGGTCAATTATGAAGGGACCTTCCCACTTGGGCTTGAGTTTGTCCTTTTTCTTGTCCGGAAGGCGTGGAACTAATTCGCCAACGTTGTAATTTTTGGCCCGTACTTCTCTGCTTTGGTATCTTCGAGCCTGCTATTGATAGAATGCGGAACGGGCTTTTGCCACGTCTCGCTCTTCCTCCAAGGCGTCCAAACTGTCCTGCCGATCGAGCTCGGCTTCTCTTTCTTCGTACATGCGCACTCGAGGTGAGTCATGAATTATGTCACAGGGCAAAACTGCCTCTGCGTCGTACACCATGAAGAATGGTGTGTATCCGGTGGTGCGATTCGGCGTGGTCCGCAGCCCCCAGAGTACGGAGTCAAGCTCCTCTACCCAGTGCATATTAGATTCCTTGAGGGACCGAACTAATCTGGGTTTGATGCCACTCATGATAAGACCATTTGCATGTTCGACCTGGCCGTTGGTTTGTGGGTGATAGACGGAAGCATAATCGAGCTTGATGCCCATGTTTTTGCACCAGAGTTTTACCTCATCAGCCATAAAGTTCGTGCCGTTATCAGTGATGATGCTGTGGGGGACGCCGTAACGGTGTACAACCCCGGATATAAAGTCTATCACCGGTCCGGATTCGGCCGTCTTAACAGGCTTGGCTTCTATCTATTTGGTGAACTTATCCACCATGACCAATAAGTATTTTTTCTTGTGGGTTCCGCCTTTAAGGGGTCCAACCATGGCAAGCCCCCAGACCGCGAAGGGCCAGGTGATGGGGATAGTTTGGAGGGCGGTGGGTGGCATATGGCTTTGGTTTGCAAAAAGCTGGCAACCGACGCATCTTTGGACTAAGTCTTGGGCGTCTGCCCGGGCCGTCGGCCAATAAAAGCATGTACGGAAGGCCTTGCTTACAAGGGACCGAGCAGCAGCGTGATGCCAACCGAGTCCGGCATGAATTTCAGCCAGGAGGTTCCGCCCTTCCTCTTCGGAGATGCACCTTTGAAGGACTCCGGTAGTGCTTTTCTTATAAAGCTCTCCCTCATGGACTTTATAGGCTTTAGATCGCCACACTATGCAGCGTGCCTCATTTTGGTCCTCAGGGAGTTCCTGCCTGGTAAGGTAGGTGAGGAATGCTTCTGTCCACGGGGCGATGACGGCCATTATTATGTGGGCTGAAGGTGTCATTTCATTGGCAGAGCCTCCAATTATGTCAGAGTGTTCGGTGTTGGGCAGTGCGGTTGGGTCTGGGCTGTTATTGCCAGGTTCCCCTTCCCATACTACGGACGGCTTGAACAGCCTTTCCAGGAAGATGTTGGGGGGGGACTACATCGCGTTTTGCGCCGATGCGTGGCAGGACATCTGCCACCTGATTATTTTCCCGGGCTATATGGTGAAATTCGAGGCCTTCGAACCGAGCTGACATTTTTAGAACGGCGTGCGATAAGCCGCCATTTTTGGATCCTTGGCATCAAAGTCTCCATTTGTTTGGGATATTGTGAGGTTCGAGTCCTCGCGCACCTCTAGGCATTGAATGCCCATGGATACTGCCATCCGGAGACCATGTAAAAGGGCCTCATATTCGGCTGCGTTGTTGGAGTCTTTGTACATTATCTGGAGTACATATTGAACTGTGTCTCCTGTGGGGGACGTCAAAACGACGCCAGCCCCTAGACCGGCCAACATTTTGGAGCCGTCGAAGTGCATGACCCAGATTGAATATGTGCCGTACTCTTTAGGGAGTTCGGCCTCCGTCCATTCTGCGACGAAGTCGGCCAAAACTTGCGACTTGATAGCTCGCCGTTGCTTGTAAGTTATGTCAAATGGGCGGAGCTCAATGGCCCATTTTGCAATCCGGCCCGTCACGTCGCGGTTGTTTATAATATTGTTAAGTGGCACTTCTGAGGCTACTATGTAACGCCCTCGATGCGGCTATATCTCCCACGTGTCGAAGCACGACTTAGAGGCATAACCGCATTGAAAGCAATGTCACAAGTGAGGTAATCTTCACACAACCCATGTAATACATAAGGGAAAGAGATACATAGTTGGCTTACAATCGCCACTTCACACAATTACATGAATAAAGCATTACATCAACCAGATACAACCAGGGTCCCACTACGGAACCAAAATAAAAGAAGACTACCCCAAATGCTACACAGATCCCCGATCGACCCCAACTGGTCTCCACTACTGATCGACTGAAACGAAACAACACAAAGGACAAGATCTTCATCGAGCTCCTCCTTGAGCTGGGTTGCGTCACCTGCTCGGTAACATCGGCACCTGCAAACTGGTTTTGGAAGTATCTGTGAGTCACGGGGACTCAACGATCTCTCACCCTCGCGATCAAGACTATTTAAGCTTATGGGTAAGGTAAAGGTATGAGGTGGAGCTGCAGCAAGCGACTAGCATATATGGTGGCTAACATACGAAAATGAGAGCGAGAAGAGAAGGCAAAGCACGGTCAAACAACTATGATCAAGAAGTGATCCTAGAACAACCTACGTCAAACATTACTCCAACACTGTGTTCACTTCCCGGACTCCGCCGAGAAGAGACCATCACGGTTACACACACGGTTGATGTATTTTAATTAAGGTCAACTTCAGGTTTTCTACAACCGGACATTAACAAATTCCCATCTGCCCATAACCGCGGGCACGGCTTTCAAAAGTTCAAATCCCTGCAGGGGTGTCCCAACTTATCCCATCACAAGCTCTCATGGTCAACGAAGGATATTCCTTCTAGCGGGAAGACCCGATCAGACTCGGAATCCCGGTTACAAGACATCTCGACAATGGTAAAACAAGACCAGCAAAACCACCCAGATGTGCCGACAAATCCCGATAGGAGCTGCACATATCTCGTTCTCAGGGCACACCGGATGAGCAAGACATCGGGTAAGCCAGCCCAGAGTTGCCCCTGGTAGCCTCAGACATTGCTCGGTTGGACCAACACTCAGAGGAGCACTGGCCCGGGAGGGTTAAAATAAAGATGACCCTTGAGTCTGCAGAACCCAAGGGAAAGAAAAGGCTAGGTGGCGAATGGTAAAACCAATGTTGGGCCTTGCTGGAGGAGTTTTATTCAAGGCAAACTGTCAAGGGGTTCCCATTATAACCCAACCGCGTAAGGAACGCAAAATCCGGGAACATAACACCGATATGACGGAAACTAGGGCGGCAAGAGTGGAACAAAACACCAGGCATAAGGCCGAGCCTTCCACCCTTTACCAAGTATATAGATGCATTAATTAAATAAGAAATATTGTGATATCCCAACAAGTAAACATGTTCCAACAAGGAACAACATCTCCATGTTACAACAAGGAACAAACTTCAATCTTCATCTGCAACTAACAACGCTATAAGAGGGGCTGAGCAAAGCGGTAACATAGCCAAACAATGGTTTGCTAGGACAAGGTGGGTTAGAGGCTTGGTTCAACAATATGGGAGGCATGATAAGCAAGTGGTCGGTATCGCAGCATAGGCATAGCAAAAGAGCGAGCAACTAGCAAGCAAAGATAGAAGTGATTTCGAGGGTATGGTCATCTTGCCTAAAATCCCGCAAGGAAGACGAACCAGTCCATGAAGAAGACAAACGGACGTAGACGAACGGGTCCTCACAAACGCGAAGTTACCGGAACCAACCCGAAGAAGCAAACACCAGAAAGAAGCACACAGCATAGTAAACAACCAACACATGAACATGGTATGATATGCGAGATGCGGTATGTGATGCATATGCATGATTTTCAAGGGAATGCATGAACCTGGCCTCAACTTGGAAATCCAAGTGTGCCACTGGAAAGGTGAGATGAAATCGCTTGAAAACGATATAAAGATCACCGGAATCGGAGTTACGGTTTGGGAATGGCAAGCAAAACAAATATGGCACCGGTCTGCGATATACAGCAAGTAGCCATCTAAATGCAACGAGATGAACATGCTACAACACTCAAACATGGCATCAAAATACATGACAGGAATGCATTCATGAAGCTTAACAAAAGACTAACACTGAGCTACGGCCAATTCATCAATTAACAGGTTCAAACAAGCATGGCAAAACTGCATTTGGTAAACAGATTTCAGACTTAGTGAAATTAACACTTGTCTAGAATTTCAGATTAGATAGCACTCTTTGGAGCATGAAAACTATATCCTACAGGACCTGAACATGGCAAAGTAAAGCATGTCATGGAGCTACTCAAAGAGCTTAACAAAAGTCCCTTAGCGACCTTGAGCCAAAAGGGATCAGAAAATACAATTGCAAGCATGTGAACATGGCAAAAACATAATCAGATCACAGACTTTGTGAAAACTGGAGCATGCTGAAACAGATATCAAGTAGGCATGTTTACGAGCTCGATGCACTCACTACAGAGCAAGTCATGATAATCTAAGCATACACCCATCAAGAATACACAAAATACAAGCTGGACATGGCAAGAACAATAGCATAGCATGCACGGATCAACTACAACATCATCGGCAAAATCGCTAACAAGTAGACAATCTGCCCAGATTCACGAAATGACAAAAGTAGAGCTCGATTGACTCAATCTAGGGTGCTCCATAATTGTAAACAAAGGCATGGATGGATAGAGCACTAAAAGATTAACAAATCATCCTTACTGATCCTCCTCAAAAGAGGCACGGATCACTAGGAAAACAACATGAACATATGACAATATGAGATGAATAGATCAAGGACTTGGTGGAAATGCTAAGTCCCTGAAATCAGCATTAATGAATGCACCACTTTGCAAGCTCGTGCTAGTCACCACACACATCACAAAAATACATGGGTTGCACCCCTGGATAGATGGCAAAGCATATAACAAAACACATGTAGAGCACCTGGGCATAACATGCACACAATAAACATGGCAAAAAATGACAAATATCTAAATGGAGCAGCAGATCTGACAATTAACTCAAATAGCCTCTTCTAACAGCATTTCGGGCATCAAGATGAACTCAAATGAAAATGATGCAATGAGATGAAATGATGTACTCTCTGAGGCGAACATTTTGATATGCTATATGCATGAGTCGGAGCTACGGGTGCAAAGTTACGATGCGATGAACAGGAGCAAAATATTAGGGTTTCGGGAGTAGAAAGTCAACCCTGAGATATTTTTAGATCCAGATCTGGCGGCACGCAGATCGAGGTTGGCTGGAGGAGGAAGTTCGCCGGAGTTCGAGGACGGGGAGGAAGCCGGAGGAGGGTCGGGCCGGACCGGAAGAGCGGGGCGCCAGCGAAGGGCGCCGACGCCGGCGAGATGCTCCGCGGCGGCGCGCGCACGGAGGCCGAGGTCGGCGGCA